>NC_051065.1:90083432-90383432 GCF_004664715.2 Peromyscus leucopus
AATTCATGTTTTTGTTTTAAAAACCCATTGAATTCAGTTAGTGCTGCCCGTGTGTACATGTGTTTGGGGCCATCCTCTGGAGTGTGGGCAACCTACCAATGTCTGCTTCTCTTCAAAGAAAGATGCTTCTCTCCCTCCCTCAGGAACCACCAACTGCCATTAACATCTTGGTCAGGATGTGGACTTGGGAGCTCCTCCTGCTTCCATTCAGAAACAAGTTTTCTTAAAATTATTTCTTTCATTTTATTTATTTATTTAATTGAAAATTGACATTTTTCACATAATGTATTCTGATTATGATTTTCCCTTCCCCAAATCTTCCCAGATCCTCTCCACCCAACCCAACCGACACCATTCCTTTCTCTTCCTCATTAGAAAATAAACAGGCATATAAAAGAAAAAATAATAAATAAAATAAAAAAGATGAAACAAAATAAACCAGAATATGATAAAAAACAAAACAAAACAAAAACAAAAAACAAACAAGTAGGAAAATAAAAAGAGCCAAAGGAAAAAAATCACAAGAAACACACACAGACTTCAGAGACATACAAAGTCACACACTCAGAAAACTCTTAAAAAGAAAATTGGAAACTATTATATATACACAAAAGACCTGTAAAAGAGAAAAAAAAAAAGCCCAAGCAAAGCATCGTGAGACAATAAAACCTCCAAAAATACTGTTGAGCTTGTTCTGTGTTGGCCCTCTATGGCTGGACATGGGGCCTGACCTTGAGTGTGGTTTGTATACACAGTGAGATTCCATTGGAGCAAACTATGTTGTTCTTTGTGAGTAGTTATCAGTCGAGATAGCTTCTGGGTTAGGCATGTGGGCTTATGTCACCTTCTCCTCTCTGCACTGGGACTCCTCTGGCTTAGACATGTGCAGGCCCTGTGCGTGCTGCCACAGGCCCTGTGAGCTCATATGTGCATCAGTCCTGTTGTGTCTAGAAGGCCTTGTTTCCTTGGTGTTCTCCATCCCCTCTGGCTCTCACAGCCATTCCACCTCCTCTTCCACAGGATTCCCTGAACTCTAAGAGGAGGTATTTTGTAGCAGGAATCTTAAAAGTTCTTGCCAATTCCTCAGCTGGTCCTGTTTCCTCAGACTGGAAGCTTCTGTGTCTTCATCTCAATGGCTCTCAGCTGAACTGCTGCTTAAAAGCCTGAATGCTTAACCAGCCAAAATGCTTCTAGTTTCTGGTCCTCACGCCTTATATATCTTTCTGCTTTCTACCACCACTCTCTGGGATTAAAGGCTGGCTTTCTGGGATTAAAGGCGTGTGTCACCTTGCTTGGCTGTTTCCAATGTGACCTTGAACTCACAGAGATCCAGAGGGATTTCTATCTCTGGAATGCTAGGATTAAAAGGCACGTGCTATCACTGCCTAACTAGTGGCTTTTCTGTTCTCTGACCCCCCGATAAGTTTATTAAGGTACACAATATTTTGGGGAACACAATACCGACACATTATTTGATGGAGGCATCCAATTTAGGACTGTTTTAAGGTCTCTCATTCTCTCTACTTTGTACAGTTGTGGGTCTCTGTATTTGTTTCCATCTACTGCAGGATGATGCATCTCTGATGATGGCTGAGCAAGATACTGACTGTGAGTATATCTGAATGTTATTAGGAGTCATTTTTATTGCTACATTACTTTAGCAGAACAATAGTATTTGCTTTTCTCCATAGGTTCATGGTCTATTTAGTCTTAGAGTTTTGGCTCTCTGAGCAGTTTTGGGCATGGGTTCCATCTCCTGGAGTGGACCTTAATTCTAATCAAATAGTGGTTGGTTACTCCCACAACTTTGTGCCACTCTTGCACCAGTGCATCTTGTAGGCAGGTCATCATTACAGACCACAGGGTTTGTTTCTGGGTTGACGCTTACCTTTCTCCTCTGGAAGTGTGCAGGGCATCTTCCAGTACCATGGAAATGAGTCAGTAGGGCTGACGGCTCTGGGTAGGCACCAGCGCACCTTCTCGATGCTCAGTGAGTTATGTAGGCGTTGTCTTCAGCGTTAGGGCCTTCCCATCAGTTTTTCTAGAACAACAAATAGCCTTGGCAATATCTTGGGCTGTTTTGGGGTTTTCATAGGGCCCCTTTGGCCAATGGTTTAATTAGTTATGAGCCTTTCCTAGTACTGGAGGTTTCATTGGATGGCAAAGGACGTCTAGTTGAGGCTTTTTCTCTCCCATTGTTTGGTGTTTCCATTTAGATTTTTCATATATGTATATATTTTAAGAAGCTTCAACTGTAGTGGGTTTCTATATGTTGCCACTAATGGTCCTTAGCCGTGTCTTCCCATATTTCCTCCCTTAGCTCCCTGATTCCTTCTCCCACCCTATTTGATCCTCACATTCTACTTCCTGTCTCCATATCACCCATCCATAACCGCCCTTAAGTATGGTTTGTATACCCAGTGAGCTTCAGCTGGAGAAAACTAATTTTCCCTTTTCTAGGAAGCTCCTTGTCTTTCATCTAGTCCCTTATTTTAGACCTAATATTGGTGGCTATATGAATTATAGCTTGCCTATAGAAGACTTAAATTCTCTTATACTTATATAGGTATCTGAGACAATTTATATAAAGAAAAACATTTTTCTTTGTCTCATAGAGGCAGTTCCAGCCTGTGATTGGGCAGATTTGTTGCTTTTAGGCCTCTGTGAGGGTGCTGGAGGCCTGTGTGGCAAAACTGTTCTAAAAACCAGGAAAGAAGCAAAAGAAGAAGGAGGAAGGGCCAGGCTCCAACATCTCCTTGGAGGACTTGAGGGCACCTCCTCCGTAGCACCAAGCTTGGAACCATGAATAATGACTTATATCTTTGGAGGTCTTTACCATTCAAATAATAGCAATTTCATTTCTTCTGTTGCTTTTAACTCCCTGGATGAATACACACTCTGCATTTTAAAGTATTTACTGTATGCTTGGGGAAATTAAGATGGTTCAGTGTGTTAGTGATAATATAAAGGCACAAGAAATTTGTTCCCTCAGTCTTCATAATAAATTCAGTTAGATGCAACTTGTCTACAGATTTATTCCTCTCTCATGTATGTCTTTATCTCATGAGCTCAGTACTCCCAAATTCCTCTCTTCTCCTCTCTCCTCTGTTTTGGGATATTTGTACACTGTCCGAAGGTGTATTGCTGTGGTTGTTGTAATAAAAAGCTGAACAGCAAATAGCCAGGCAGGAGGTATAGATGGGAGTTCTGGGGAGAGAAAGGAAGAGGAGGAAAAATCTAGGCATGCAGGAGATGCCAGGAGACATGGAGAGGAAACCAGAGGTGCAAGATGGAAGAAAGGCAACGCCACATGACAGAACATAGATTAATATAAATTAATATGAATGATAATATAATATTAATATAAACAATAATTTAAGTTGTAAGAGCTAGTTAGGAATAAGCCTAAGCTGTAGGCTAAGCTTTCATAATTAGTAAGAAGTCTCTGTATCATTATTTGGGAGCTGGCTAGCAGGACAAAGATTTGTCACATTTGGTGCCCAGCAGATGGCATGTAAATCCATACAGGGCCTGAGAAAGCTGAAAAAAAGTTCTGAGTAGGTTCAGTGCTTGCAGCATGCACAAGCATGGCCCTGCTACTGAGCACTTGAATGGGGTTATGAGTAGCGAACGGTGCACTGCTCAGTGGCATCAGACTAGGTAGAAGCACCTATTGGAGCTGGGGCAGATAGGTGGGGCCTCAGACCTGATGCTCTGCTCCCAGTAACATGAAGGAGGTGGAGCCAGCCACCAGGCCATGTGCTAAATGGAGTCATGCTGTGGAGGGCCTAGCTGCCACTTAGCAGTTTAAGTTGGGCTCATGTGGTCAGAGATGGCTGCAGACATGTAAAAAGTCAGGTTCTGGCTGAGAAAACCTCTAAACAGATACAGTATGCTTTAAAAAATGTCTTTAGATGCTAAAGAAAATAAAATGTGTATAGATAGCCATAGAGAAAAATAAATAATTAAAAATTAAAGTCTTTAAAGAAAGAGTAAGGAGCCGGGCGGTGGGCGACGCCTTTAAGCACGGAGGAGAGGGAACTCTGTGAGTCGAGGCAGCCTGCTAAATGAGTCCGAGGAAAGCGCAAAGCACACAGAGAAACGCGTCTCAAGCCACATAAGAATGGGAAATACATAGAGCATCTGGATCCTGTATGGTGTTTTGTTGACTTTGAATTTTTTGACTGCTGATGAGTTAATGGCATCTGCTGAGAGACATTGAATTGTGGAAGGGAATGCTAAATTAAACTAGCTTATATACTTTAGAGATGTCTTAGCTTCAGAATGAAAGTCTAGAAATATGCTGTGTTGAAGGTGAGGTTATGCCTTTGTTTCCATAGGAAATCAAAAGCTTTGGACTCCTTCAAAATTAATAGAGATCAGATTTGACCAGGGGAGACCTTCTGAGGATCTTGGCTACAGGCATGAGGAAGGAAGACAGAAAAGACTACAAGACACGTGACATGTATGCTGAACACTCTGCCTGGGAACAGCTCTGAGGCTAGATGAGACATGATAGATCTTGTTGGCTACAGAGTCCTCATGACTTATCATTACATGCCTTTCCTTCATATGGCATGGATAGAGGTTTGGTTATACAGTCCAAATGAACTTGTAAAGTTAACAGGTGCCTTTTACCTGCTCAGACATACAACAAAAAATCATCTTTAACTGACTTGTTCACACCACACACTCCATACTTGTGTTAATGCAGATATGTATGTTACCTTTAAAAGTTTGTGTTTTTAGAAAAAAAAAAGGACTATACACCAATGAAGACAAGTAGCCCAGGTGATCCAGTCTCTCAAATGCCTCTGTTAAAATTTCCTGAAAATTCTGCATCCAGACAACTTCAAAGCTGCTAACTGAGATGGTCCAGCCTCACAGACTACTGCAGCCAGACTTCAGATAATTTCTATACTTTCCCATCACACAGAGACTAAACAAAAAATGATACAACTAACTCTCCCAGGACTTGAGCATTATCTCAGTTTTCTCAGGGTCCCAGTTATTGCTCCCAGACAACAGGAAGCAGTCTCGAGAACACAATATCCACATTCCCAAGAGGTGGGTGGGTAGTTTTTGGTCATTCAGTACATTATAGATATTTATAATCCTTTAGGGGAGTTGGTTTCAAATTGTTACTAGTCATGGGAAGGACGAAAACAAAGCAAAGGAGGTTGGATTTAAGGATCTCTTTCTAAAAAGAAAAAGGGGGAATACAGTATATTGATAGAAATTTAAGGTTATTTTTGTTATATCTTACGGTATATATGCCTCTACTCTTGTTTAAGGTATTGTACCTGTACAGCTCACTTAAAAATACAATGCAAAGTTCTAGTCCTTAAATGCTATTATTACAAACTGTTTAGGATAATTAAGAAATGTAGGTTAGTAGTTAGTCATCTATAACAATCAAACTTGTAGTCATGTGGGTTTTTTTCAAGATTAAACAGATATATTCTAGATATATAGGTGATTTTCGAACATTTCAGAGACCTATGGAATATGGCATTTACAATGTTTTAATAACATAAGGCTTTTCATGACAGTGAGACACATCAGCTTCTGGCAGCACCAATTTACTTCATAAAAGGATGATGAGAATCAAAGTACCTCCATATGGAATTTGCTTTCACTGTGACAAAGTTAGCCATTGGGCAAGAAACTACTCTTGCCTCGACTGTCCAAACTGGACAAGCAGGACACAAATGAAAGTGACTGCTGAACGTTATTAAGACAAGGTAGGACAGTAGGACATAGACTTTTCATAGAAAAGTCTGTCAGGTATTTTAGGATTGTAGGCTGAAGATGGATGTCCCAACATTGCAGAGGAACTTTGGGTGACTGTCTAGACATACAGCTGCCTCTGTCATTTCTGTAGTTTTGAAAGTTGCTTGCTCTGCACTTCTTGTTTACTCAGGTAATATTATATCCTTATCTAGTCTCTGATGGGATTGGAGATCAGATAGTTATAGTTATACGGTTTTCCTTGTTACCAAATTCAGAAAAGAAACATATAAGAAATGTAAAGTTTATAAGTTTGAAGAACATAACTTAAGTTGTTTATCTAAGAAGATGTTTTAAGGTCAAAAAAGATAATTTTTAGGCTGGTGATACAAGTTATGATAGAAAATGGTTTAGGTATAAAACTTTGGAGTCAGTAAGATAAGATAAATAATACAGTACAATCTCTAAATTTGCCAAATACATATAGACTAAACATGAATGTAATTCTTCCTTGATAGTTGTTCTTATTGTAAACAATTTTACTATGTTAGAGTTAAAAACCTTTTCTTTTTATTTAGACAAAAAAGGGGAAATGTTGTGAGATATTTGTGAAAAGATAACGGTGCTGGTGACTGGCACTGGTTAACGTGTGGAAAGGTCAAGATCATGACAGAAACCAGTGGTACCTTTTAGAGCTTTATTAGGAGGGAAAGGGGAGAGAGAGAGAGAGAGAGAGAGAGAGAGAGAGAGAGAGAGAGAGAGAGAGAGCGCGAGCCAGGCCTGGCAGAGAGGAAATGTGGATAGAGAGGGAGAGAGGGAGAGGGAGAGGGAGAGAGAGAGAGAGAGAGAGAGAGAGAGAGAGAGAGAGAGAGAGAGAGAGAGAGAGGAACCAGGGAACATGGTGCCGCCTTAGAAAGGCCAGGATGCACCTGTGCACACAGGCCCATGCACAGAGATCACATGGTCACATCTGCATGACTATGTGACCACATAACCACGGGACATGGGTCATGCAGGACGTGTGACCCAGAAATGACTAGTCGGAGATGACTAAGTGTCCTGCTGGGCATGCACAACCAAAGGGCGTAGTTGAAATTCCTACCAATTTGTATACTGTGTGAAGGTGTATTGTTGTTATTGTTGCAACAAAAAGCTGAATGGCCAATAGCTAGACAGGAGATTTAGGCAGGATTTCCAGGGAAAGAAAGGAAGAGAGGGAGGAATCTAGGTGTGTAGGAGACACCAGGAGACACAGAGGGGAAACAGGATACGCAAGATGGTAGAGAGATAACACCATGTAATAGAACATAGATTAATATAGATGGGTTAATTTAATTATAAGAGCTAGTTAGGAACAAGCCTAAGCTATAGGCCAAGTTTCATAATTAATAAGAAGTCTTCATGACATTATTTGGGAGCTGGCTAGTGGGACAGAAAAAGACTTGTTATACTCCTCTTTCCCCCCTCTGTCTGTCTGTCTGTCTCTCATTTGTTTTCATTCCTCTGTGCCAGTTACTATTTCTGATTTCCAACACTTAAGGAGACAGTATTGTCACAAACTCTAATTTTCACTTTTAAGTACATTTATGTTTCCTTCAATCTAAGTTTTCTTCTGTGCTGACATAGTCCATACAAATGATCTTTTTCTTCAAATGCATCGCCAAGACTGGCTTGCAGTTAGGTTTGACCTGTGTGATAGTCTTGCCAGTGCACTGTGAGTGCCAGTGACAGGTAAAATCTGTGAAGCAAGTAGGCTCTTTCTTGCAGCTCTTTTCTCCATAGTACCTTAGAAGCCAAATGTTGTAGAAAGCAGACCTACCAGGTGATGGCAAATGTCTGTCCCACTCTAGAGTTCATACATCACCTGAGCATGAAGTAATTCTTTATCTATTGAAATTTCCATATTTTATTGCAATTACAATAAATAGTGCCTATTATTATTTAAAAGGTTTTTACTGCTGGGATCTTGTTAGTCTGAAGGGGAAGCCAGTGCTTTGTCATAACAATACGTTTTATGTGAAGCCACTAATAGATTTGTATGTGAAACCTCGTATTTTAAACTTTTGACTCATATTTTTAAATGATAATTTGGACCACACAAAATGTCTGTAGGCCACATTCTCCTCACAGACTACTATTTTTTTTTTTTATTTTTGTAATTTATGACCTGGGTGATCTTTGGATTTTTTCTTGACTCTGGCTTGCTAGTCTATACAATTTGCGGTAGCACAGTCATATCCATTGATTTACTGAGCAGATATTCCTAGATTGGTCCAGGATGATAATATCTCTTATCTCATACTATAATGCATTAAAACAAAAAATAAAAATGAAAAAAAAAATCAAGTAAAATCCCATGGATAGTTTCTTGGTTAGTATTTGAACTTATCTAGCTGTTTAAAGATCTCCTGAATACAGAATTTCCTATCTCAGTGGGCTGGGGGTGCAATGGATATGTGTCTGACTCCACGTCAGAGGATTCCAGAACTGCCCACCTCTTAAACATTGTGATGGTTGTGCTAGCTGGTCTAGGTAACCGGTCTTTCTGTAAAGTTTCTGTACTCATAGTTTGGGTTTGTGCAACTTTGTCATTATGCATTTGCCATCTCCCTCTGTGTGAACAGGCCAAATCAATCTTTAAAGCCACTCAATTCTTAGAAAGACAGCTTTTTCTGCTCACTACAGACATCACTGGAAAACTTTTAGTTTCAATTCTTGAAGCATTCATTATTTAGGACACATAAGCTGTTCATAAAATCGTGATCATGTAACACCAGGATAAATACAATATCAATATTCCTCAGACCAGAACAATGACTGTGTTATACTTTTATTTATTCCATGTTTATATTTCTCAAAGTGTTCAGCACTATTTTTCAATGTTCTGTGACTGGTTTCCTTCTATCGCCTTTGATGCACTTCCTTAAGATGGTGAGTCACTTTTAATATCCCTCCATTACAAATGCAGGTGGTAGCACACTTCAGCAGGACAGGAACAGTCATTGAACTGCTAAACATTAAACATTAAAGTGCCCATGTTGTGTTGGAAAAAAAGGTCAAAAGAATAGGATGAGGAAAAACAGAAAAGGAAAATGTGGAAGACATAATGACCAGGCAGGGTTGGGAGTTAGGGGCTCTGTGAATCAAACACTATTTTTAAATTATTTTTTTTTGTTTTGTTTCAGAGAACTGAAAGCATCTACATTCCACAGCATCACCATTACTATTATAACTAAGTTAAGCGAAAAATACAATTATCTAATTGGGAACTTGCATCTTCAAATAGGATATGGGCAGGTGAATATCACACATAAAGAAATGGCTAACACTGTTGTGTGGGTAACACTGTTGTGCATCCTACATCCACAAACATTTTCACCTCATTAAAATCCTGTAGTATCTCTTGTGCTGAATTATAAAGGAAAAGTAGTCAAAATGCCTTGATTACTGTAAGCAATCTCTAAGGGATTATTTATTTATTTATTTATGTTTTTTTTTTCGAGACACTAAGGGATTTTTTAAACCAAAGAAAATAAATATTTGAACGATTTGGGTTTTTAAAGATTGTCAATTGAGTTAAAGATTTCATGAAACATATGGATGACCAGGAAATATTCAACAGAGTCATGTGGAGAGCATGGAAGCAGTGTGGGGCAGATCTGTATAGAACTCTGGCTTCTGCCAGTCCTTCCCTGCTGCTCAGTCAGTGTCCTCCCACTGAGCTACATCACCAGCCCTCCTTTGCATTTTGTATTGAGACAATAAATTGCTCTAACTGGGCTTAAAGTTGTGATCTTTCTGCTTTGGCCTTTTGAGAGCTGGGATTGGCAAGTAGGCACCATCGTGCTTGGATGCTATTAAAAAAATAGAGTGCAAGAGTATTGGCCTTTATATATTCACATTTTCAAAGAAAACTTGATTTTTGTTGTGACAGAATATTTTAATTAACACTATTCTAGAAATAAAATTTGATTGCATCATGCTTCTATTTATGAGATTCTAATATCTTACTGCTAAAACATTCCAAAATGAATCCAATAAACATTTTCAACTTAAGAGATGAAAATGACTGCTTTAATCAATTACAACTATACTGGGCTGAGAACAGCTGTGTTAACCCCCCTAAAACTCAAATATTCATCACAAATTTTAAAACATTACAATTTTCCATCCAAGACAGAAAAAAGGAATCTGAGGAGCTGGATCTCAGGTTCAGTTGGTAAAGTACTTGTTTTACCAGCAAAATGACCAGAATTTGACTCCCAGAATCAGTGTTAAGAATAGGCAGGTGTTGTGGTGCTTATTTGTAATCCCAGTGCTTGGGAGACAGTGAAAGCAGAGAGGTGGACTCATGGCTGGTCAGCCTTGCCTCCTTGGCAATCTCCAGACAGTGAGGGACCCTATCCCACAATAGAAAGGTAGGCAGTGCTTGAGGAACCACACCTAGTGTTTTCCTCTGGTCTCCTCATGCAAACACACATGAACACATGCATGAGCGCACGCACGCACACACACACACACACACACACACACACACACACACACACAGAGAGAGAGAGAGAGAGAGAGAGAGAGAGAGAGAGAGAGAGAGAAACTCCTGTTATTTCTGCTTTTTGTTAATATTGGTGGTTATTAGAGTCCCAGTTTCCACGTCAAATGTGACAGCTCGAACAATTCCCCTCCCTTGGAGCAATTGTAGGCACTTCATTTGTCATTTCTTTTCCATTTTCAGAACCAGAACCATTTTTACTAATATGCACTGCTTGGTTGTTCTGCTGAGACAATATCCATTCTGGGATTCTGCATGCACTTCTGTACTGGTGACTTTTTTGTTGCTGTGATAAAATTCCACGACTAAATGCAGCTTACAGAAGGAAGGGTTTATTAAGGCCTGTTGTTCTAGAAGGTGAGATGTCCATAATAGCAAGAGAGGCTTATCAGCAAGAGCAGGGAGCTGGGAGATCACATCACAACCGCAGAGCCAGCAGAGAGCATGCACTAAGGGAGAGTCTATAAACTCCCAAGGCCCATCCTCCTAAAGGTTCAGCAACCTTTCCAAACAGCACCACGGTCCAGAGAGAGCAAGTGTTCAAACACTTGAGCCTATGGGGTGCATCTCTTTTCACAATACACCAGTTGCTATACTCTCTTTTCTGTCCAGTGGTCTCAGCTTCAACTCTGAATATTAGTGTCTGCAAACAGAAATTTGCTGAATTAATTAGGCAGGGTGTCTTTCTTCAGTTGTTCAGAAGGTACTTCTTAGGAGCAGGTGCTCACTCTTGAGGCATGGGTATGTAGTGGCCCATCTATGGGATGCCGTGTGTCTTAACTACAGCTTGTGAGCGAGGCTATCAACTGAAGTACAGCGTTAGCACTGGAGCTTATAACGCTAATGTGTAAATTCATCACTTGTCTTACTTGACTGTACTGTGAAGCTTCAGGTGTCTCTAGGAGATCTTATATCTAATCTGGTATTTCAATTGCTATTCTTTCATGACTAAAAGATATAGTTTTTGTGTTAAGGATTAAGACACCCAACTAAGTAGATAAACAAGCCACACCAACTTGTTTGAATGTGGAGGCATTTCTTTCTTTCTTTATTTTTTTTTTTTTTTGCAAAACAGTCAACAGTTTTTCATTTGTCTTCTACAGCATCAAAATGGGGACTCTTCTTGGTCACACCACATCTTTTCATCATTAAAGCCATGCTCTGTAAATACTGACAGTCACCTAGAATTTTAACAGTTTCCTGTGCAATTATACCCACCAATGATAAAGAGAAGCTAAGTTTTCCTGCAAGAGCATTCTAAGAGTTCCTTTTGTTGACACATTGTTTTAGGACATCCTTCTCCTGGCTTACTCTTTGACCTTTGGGACAGAGACTTATTCCTTTTTGAGTCATGGTCCCTTTTTTAATACCATCTTGGTGAGAGACTTTGGCCTATTTTCAGAAAAGTGGTAACTAGACCATGCCCTCCCCTTAATCTCCCATAGTTCCTGGTTCCTCTAGTCTCAGCCTTTGTGTTCAGGCTCTTCTGAGCCTCCTGCTGTAGCAACTCAGACAGACTCCAGTTCCCTTGTCTCCTTATCTGACTTTTGTGGTTGGCGGGTTTAGACATGGTTCTTGAATGTACTAAATGTCACTGAGCCACCTAGCACTGTATGTGCCTCTTTGTGAGGCAGAAATGAATTCCAAAGCAAAAATCACTAAACCAATATAATCTCTAACTGCATTATGAATATTCATCCTTCTATCCACAGATGAGTGTAGTTTCTACCCTTCATGAATGAAACTTCTCTTTTCAACAGATGGGGACCATTAAAGAAAATGAAAACCAGTCAAAATGCAGAGAGTTATGGAGTGTGGTTCCAATGGATACATACACAAAATAACTATCACACCTAAGGGCAGAGAGCATTGCAGGAGACGGGGTGGAAAAACTGTGAGAGCCAGAGCAAGCAGGAGTTTACTGTGAGCTTGTGTCTCCTAGTCACGTCAAAAGCAACACCCATGAAGTTTCACTAGCATGACTGCAAAAAGATGAGCTGAATAAGTACAACAACAATAAACAGCCAAAGTGGACAGGGAGAAGACCACGATTCCTAAACCCTACATAAATAGCTACAGACAGCTATGGAATTCTGAGAACTGGAGAAATAGTCTTCCACGGGGAAACGCACACAAATTGATTATCCAATACCAACTGATAAGCTCTGAAAACATATAGACAAGAAACATTGTATAGACTGAGCAGGTTGCAATTATGTTTGTAGGAATATATATGTATAGAGATATACATATACATAGGTAACAACAATTAATGATGGAAGAGACCATGAATTTGAAAGAGAGCAAGGAATGGGATATGGGATGATTTGAAGTGGGGAAAGAAGAGAAGAGGCAAACAAATGCAATATCAAGAAATAAAAGGTCCATCCCTAGTGCATGAGCTGGTTTTTTGGAGCTCACTACCTGTGGTGGGACACCTCACACAGCCTTGAAGCAGGGGGAGGGGCTTGGACCTGCCTCTACTGAGTGTACCAGGCTCTGCTGACTCCTCATGGGAGGCCTTACCTTCTTGTAGGAGGGAATGGGGGTGTGGGGGTGTGGGGGTGTGGTGTGGTAGGGGAGTCTGGAGGGGTGGGAGGAGGGAGGAGGGGGGGTCTGTGCTTGGTATGTAAAATGAATAAAATTTTTTCTTAATAAAAAATAAAAGAGATAATGACACAAGCTAGGCAATGTTTCTAGATTGTTTCATCAACAGTGGTAAGAAGAAATGACAAATGGTCTTTTATTTGTTTTTATTTAGATGCGTGTGTTTTTTCCTCGGCTTATCTGTACATGCACCATTTGTTCACTTGCCAGTAGAAGACAGAAGAGCACACTGGCTCTGTAGGAACTGGAGTTACAGATGGTGGTGAGCAACTTGATGTGGTTACTGGGAACTCAACTGGGCTCCTCTGCAAGAGCAGCGAACGCACTTCACTACAGAGACATTTCTCAGGTTCCATTACAAACCTTCTTCCTGGCATAGTCTTCTGCTCAGCCCACAAGGAATGACAGGTGTGACTAGGGACAAACGTGTTCTTTTCACAGCAAAGTGGTCTGTGAACCGTGCTCACGACTTCTAAATCCCAATCTTGTCTTCATTTAACCAGTATTTTACCTTCTTTATCTCATCTATTTTCTGACTATTCTAGTTAATTTCAAGAAAAAAGACCTTTGCTGGTTATATTATAGACGGATTCTGAGGAATAATATATTTTAAAAGTTGGGTCTGGGGAATTAACACTGAGATGATTTTTATAAGCTTTAACAACATTATGACTCAAGCATAAAGTAATAATTTTAAATGCTCTGAATATTTCATGAGGAGAATATGAGTTAGGCGATGAAGGGAGAAGGCAGAGACTGGCATTGTGTGTTGCATTCCTCACAGCCTGCACATTGCCTGAAAGGGTGACCTATAACCTTAGAAGTTATTAAAAAAAAAGTCTGTAAGCCACAATATAGAAATCGGATATGGGTGCTGATATGGCTGTGTGGGGTTAGCCCTGGGGATATGGGCAGTCCATGCAATGTGAGATAAATCAATTTTATGCCATTACTTCTGGAGGGCTGGGCCTAGGGTTTGGGTTTCTCTGGCTATGTTATTACACAAGTTTCACTCTCCAAATCTGGGGCAAACAGTAAGCCAAAACTATTCTGGGAATGGAAATTTTCTAGTTGTTTGTCTATCTGCCCCACAAACTCTGTGCTCTTGTAGTCTGATTTCTACCTACGTGGATATTCCTGCTCCTTCCTGCCTCTGAGAGCTCACATCTTAGCTTGCTGTTTTCCTCATTTGTAGAATCTGCCAGGACATTTTTGCTCCGAATCTTTCCTTTCATGGATTTTGTGAACTTTTTTCTGAATTGTAAACAAGGATCTATTTATCCAAGATAGGACACCAGTCCATTTGCAGAAATGATTCCACCCGAGTACAGCTTGGCGAACCAGTGAGTTTGACTGATGTTATTTACAGGAGCGTAGGTGAGGGATACTGACAAAAGCATGTGTCTTAGTCACTGTCCTGTTGCTGTGAAGAGACTCCACGACCAAGGCAACTCCTTTAAAAGAAAGCATTTAATTGGGAATTTGCCTACAGGTTCAGAAGTTTTGTGCATTACTATCATGGTAGGAAACGCAGTGCAGTAGCTGAGAGCTACATCCTGATCTGCAGGCAGAGAGAGAGAGAGAGAGAGAGAGAGAGAGAGAGAGAGAGAGAGAGAGAGAGGAGAGAAGAGAGAGAGAGAGACAGAGAGGGAGAGAAGAGAGAGAGAGAGAGAGAGAGAGAGAGAGAGAGAGAGAGAGAGACAGAGAGACAGAGAGGGAGAGAGAGAGAGCGCTCAAAGCTTCTCCTTCTAGTGACACACTTCCTCTAACAAAGCCACACCTCATATTTAAAAGTGGAACTTTTAAATAGTGCTACTCCCTGGTGTCTAAGCATTCAAATCTATGAGCCTTAGGGATCATTTTTATTCAAACCACCATAGCAACTTACCACTGAAGAAAAAGAAAAATTTCAATACCTGTTAACTGCCTATAGGAAAATAGAGGTAGGTCTTAGGAGCCCCTCCCCAACCAACCATTTTCCATATAAATATTTAGAGGGAGAAGTGGAGCCTTGTGTAATCTTCCCATCATCATGGCAGAGTGTTAGCGGCCCTGATCTTGCGAAGGTCTCCTTTGGATAATCTTGAATTGTTAGTAGCTGTGATTATCCAGAGTTCAATCCCCAAGGTTCACGTGTTGAAAAGAGAGGACAGAGTTCTGTAAGTTGTCATCTGACCTCCACGCAAATACCGCGGAAAGGGAGTCACACCAGTAAAGAACCAGGAACCACTGTTCAGAGAGCTACAGATAAATTTATGTAAGACCTAGAAGAAGAGCAGATACATGGGTGAGAAGATAAGGTCAAAATGATCAGACCTTCAAGTCAGGCACTGAAGTCTGGACACAAGTGAGAGGTAATTTGTATCCTGGGTACTGAATGTGCTGCAGAAAGATCCACAGGGCATCAGAGTACAGTATAAATTAGAGTATAAATCTGGAGACCAAATAGGTGGTTGATAATCTCAGTTTTAAGGACTGTTAAACAGTAACCAAGGAAAGAATGGCTATAGGATGCTTTGTAGAAGAAGGATAAAAGTCCTAGAGAGGGGCAGAATGTTGAAGTGAGGAAGAGTGACTTTGTAAAGAGAGGCAGTCACAGTGCCAGGACTTTGCCCATGGGTGAGAAGTACTTTCTTCTACTTGATTTCTTAGTGCACACTACATGCCCCTATATCCCCATACAACATACACAAAATATAAGCTCCCTATTTCTATTGCTTAGCTGCTGTAATTCCCAGCAGAAGGAGAGTTTAATTGTGTCTGACTCTGAGGACATCTGACCAGATTGGTGCTGACATGTATCTAGGCTACTTCTGGAAAATGCATGAAGTTCCACTTGGAAAGTATATCAATTCTTACAGGCACTCACCTGCAAAAAGCCAGAGTAATTTCCCAAGTAGCATGATGGCCACAGCTCAATCAGAACTTCTGAAACCAAAGTGATGTGCAGAGATAATTGCTCACTCAGATCTTTCATTTTCTTCCTTGGGATCTCCGGAGGAGGAATCAAAGTCAAAGCACTGATTTGAGAAGGGCTCTGAGAACAGGTATCTTACTGGATTGTCCCTCACACACCCTAAAATTTACCTTTTGCTTCCTTAGCAGTTGTTAGATGGGTGGAGCCATTTTCTCTAAATTTTTTTCTAGAGAAACTCATCCAATGCCCAATACTGCTCATCCTGCTTTTCACTATCAATGTTCAATCTGTAAACAGATGAACATGCTCTTAGAAGACAAGGCATGGCTTAAATATTCTGGTGTGATGGATAGGATCCTTTACGGGACCAACATCAGGACTTATGGATACATGACTAAGAAGAGATGATGGTCACAGAGGCTGGTATAGTGAACAGGTGGTTAGTACTGAGCCTTTCTTGGTGAAACCAGAACTCTCTCCTCTTAACTCAATTTATTGGAAAGCAACATGTTCCTAACCTTTATGAAGTCTATTTTTTCCCATTTCCCCCTTTTAAAGAACATGGATATGCAGCTCAGTTAATGAAAAATCTGTAAGGGATATTTTCAAATGTGATTGTTGGCAATATGAAACTGTCACAGAAATAAGATTTGAGGCTGGAAAGACAGCGTAGTAGCTGAAACTACATACTCTCTACAAAAGGACCATAGTTTGCTTCCCAGCACCCATTTGGGCAGCTCACAGCCATTTGTAACCTCTTTCTGGGGCTTTGACATCCTCTTCTGGACTATACAGGCATCTATAGTCATATGCACATACTCACATAATTAAAGATAAAATCAATACCTTTTTTAAAGAAAAGAATCAGTAGTCATTAGAAGGTCTAAATCTACAATTTAGTGGAGCCATTTTGCACCATTTATAGTGAGAGTTATTGAATGTTTTCCCTGTCTCCAAAGACCAGCGTCATGAGGTTCTATGATGGCTGCATCATGAGTTCAGCTGAGTAAGTAAGAGATTACACATCAAAAAGAAACCTATTCTGTTAACCAATCTGAGAGAGAGAGAGAGAGAGAGAGAGAGAGAGAGAGAGAGAGAGAGAGAGAGAGAGATATTCACAGGGCTAGAGAGATCACTATGTGTAAAATAATTGATGGAGTTCATATCCCGATACCCATGCAAAAATTGGACAAATTTAGTGGCCCACCTATAATAGCAGCATTTGAGATGAAGTTACATAGCATCCTGAAACAAGAGGGCTAGCTAGACTAGCTGAATTGGACATCTGTGTTCAAGTGAGAGACTCTGCATCAATATGTAAGATACAGAGCCTTTAAAAAAGCTATCCAACCTTTGGCCCTCACATGCAAACACACACACACACACACACACACACACACAGAGAGAGAGAGAGAGAGAGAGAGAGAGAGAGAGAGAGAGAGAGAGAGGAGAGAGAGAGAGAGAGAGACCTGTTTACATGTGTCCATACACAAGCAGATACAAAGACAGAAATGGATACCACACACATAAAACTGAAAACAGTGAGCTCTTGGAACAATGTTGCTATGGTGCCTTTTGTCCTGAGTTTGAGGCTTATTCAATAATAATTGTGAACATGAGCGACTTCTTAGCCTCTCCTTGAAAAGCAGGTCTGTGAAGGAAATCTTCTGTTGGCCTTCAGAAGCTCCTAAGTGACAAGTGGCTGCCATGATGGGACATTCTCCTGTTAGACTTTCTGTTCCCTGGGTGAATAGTTCTTCACACTGCACCAGGTCTTGCCCCAGTGTGGACTTCACTTCATTGGCACCCAGGCTGGTACTTCCTGCACCACTGACTTCCCTTGTCTGGCAGGGTCCTGTGCTGTTGTTCCCTTTTGGGGGAGGGGACACAGAGTCCACATAGACACTAGGAGAATGTTGAAACAACAATCTCAGTTTATTCAGAAAGAGGCAAGCCTTAAATATTCCACGCCATGCTGCGGGAAGGACTGATGAATATGCATCTGCTGGTGTGACATGGCTGCCTCTTATGGTCCAGGTCATCTCCAGATCATGTCTCAGCTGCTGTTACTAAGGCCCTTAGGCTGACCCAGGTTAGCTTTCAAAAAGTATCTTTTTACTGGTTTGGGCTGGCTGGCCCTCAAGCCTGTTAGGGATGAATCATCCCACACCCTTGCTGTTTTCTAGACATATTTCCCATCAAAATTATCATCCCTACACACTGCTGAAATTGTTTGCTGGCAAACTATTTATGCTTACAATACTTTAGCTAGTTTTCTTGTTACTGTGACCAGAATACCTGGCAAGAAGCAACTTAAATTGGGGGTGGTGGTGCTTATTCCTATGTACAGTCCAAGGGGTTATAGTTCATCCAGGTAACAAAGACATGGTGGCAGGATAGTGAGGTATCTGGTCACATTGCATCCACAATCAGAAAACAGGAAGTAAATTGGAAGTAGGTGGAGCTATAAAATCTCAATACCCACCCTCTAGGGACTCACTTCCTCCAATAAAACTCTGCTTCCTAAGATTCCACCTCCTTCTTAATCAGCACTACCCGGTGAAGACCAAGCATTCAAACACAAGTGTCTATGGGCATTTCACTTTCTAGCAGCAACGTGGGGCTTATGCCTTTTTTATGATTAGTTCACTATTTCTGATATAACAAATACCTAGAGAATATCTCTCATGGTTAGTGTCTTTCACAGAGATAGACAGTATGAGGCTGTTCATTCCTGAAACTGTTACTTCCGACCTAGCCATAAATTCAGACCCTTCTGTTCAAGCTGAATTGTTGAAAATTTAGGTTCCCACCAGAACATAGGTCTGATTCACAAAACCCACTGAAATCTATTATACTTGTGATTTAGTTTGGAGAAACTAACATCAGCTAAAGGAAGGGGCACAGTAAATAGAGTCTGAACAGGAGTCATTCAAACCCAGGTTCCTCGGCCTCCTGGATGGTGATAGCTCCTTCTAGTGTTTGTATGACAATGTCCTCAAAGTACTGACAACCAGGGAAGCTCCCCTAAGCCCTTTGTGTCTAGAAATTACAATGAGGTTTAGTAATTTACTGCCCATATTAGTCTCCAGTCCTTCCAGATGTTAAAAGAGTTGCAGAAGAAAATTGTTAGGCTATGTAGGGGCCAAAGATGTCAGACAAAGACTTTCTTTTCAGGCATGACATGCTGAGGACATAGACATTACTACCTAAGAGAAACCAATCGTAGGTGCAAACTCCTTACCATAGGCAGACAGAGTGCCACAACTTTTACTTTACAGTTCCTAAGTCAGCAGTCTGACATGGATTCCACTGGGCTTATAGCAAGGCAAAATGTGCTCATGACAGACAGGGTGGTGACTTGATGCTTATTCATACTGATTGTTAGCAGAATTCAGTCCTTTGAGCTAGAGAACCTTAACGTCCTTGTTTTTTGTTGGCTGCCAGTTTGGTAGAGACTGCCAAGATTTGATTCCTTCCTCTCCCTAGAAACATCTATGACGGGTTGAGTTTATTAATACTTTTGAATGTCTCCTCTGCTATCGTTCACATCCAGCCAGGCAGAATTCTTCCATTTTTAAGGATTATGTGATCAGATTGGTCCTGCCCATGTGAGGTTGTAGGTAATTGTCTCACCTCAAGGCCCCGACATCTGGTAATTATTTGTGGCCTGGCATGCAACATATTTGCGGGATATGGAGGTTAAAAGTGTAGACTTCTTCAGAAGCTACTAGTCTATTTACCACATAAACCAAACATACAGATTCTTAAATGAGGTTTTAGTGCTCTAATTCATATGAAATTGTGATATAGGGACCTCTAAGATTTAACAGGGCCAGATGGAGGGGTAATTCTAAGCAAAAGCGTTTCATTGCCCACCAAGTCTTACATTTAGGAATTTTCCAATTTTAAAGGACAAAGAAGTCGATCAGATTCCCTTCATTTACCCTTTGCCTCAATTGTCATACATATAGTTTCACAACCAACAGTTATCAAGAAATGGGAGCCTGTTAAACACACTTGCTTTATATTTCCATGGAGTCTCTTAGCATAGGAGGAAGACATTCAGACTTATTTCACACACCAGGAACAGATGTTTTTGAAATGTGTTAAGCATGACCCAAGGTCACATACGAGGGAAAAGTATTTCAGGTGTTTGAAGATGATTTTCCTTGGAGTCTAAGAATCATTAATATGCAAAATGCTGTGTCCTTACACTGATATCTATATTGCATATCTATCTCTCTCGTTTTTATTGATAGTGCTGATCTGTAGCTTTCTCAAATGTAAAACATTGAATTTCTTAGTATTTAGCAAATATAGGAAATTTTAATCATGTTTTAGTGTATGTCCTGATATTTACAAATTATTATCTGATAGCAGGAGAGTGAAATTGCAAAGTTAAGTTATCTTACATGTAATTTGACAAGGGCAGAATTCATATCTTTGCAGATTTTTAATTCAAGATAATTACCAGATCAAAACTGGGAATTACTACCACTAAACTTGAATAACAAGTAAACCACTCATGGTCTACCAGTAAGTAGCAGGCATTATGTATCTTTCCTTTTTCAATCACTAAAATGGACTTTTTATGTTATGAGTCTGATGACCCAATTGCTGTGGAGAATATTGCTATCAGGGGATTCTCACCTCACATTTCTGGCTCCCCCTGTCCTGGCCTCATGGGCCGCATATTATTTTGTCAGACATGGATGGAAAAGTAACATTTCCTCTTTTCTCGAAGTATATTGTTGATAGCAGATCCTTGACTCTCCATATGTGTATAGCATAGAAATTCAGCCAGTGTTCTCAACCTGTGAAATTCATCACTGGGGACAGCCAAGAACTGCACAAATCTCAAAAAAATATCAGTAGCCCTCCTATATACAAATGACAAACAGGATGAGAAGGAAATCAGAGATACATCACCCTTTAAAATAGCCACAAATGATATAAAACACCTTGGGGTAACTGTAACTAAGTAAGTGAAGGACCTGTATGAAAAGAACTTTAAGTCCCTGAAAAAAGAAATTGAAGAAGATGTCAGAAAATGGAAAGATCTATGCTCATGGATAGGTAGGATTAACATAATAAAAATGGCAATCTTACCAAAAGCAATCTACAGATTCAGTGCAATCCCCCTCAAAATCCCAACACAATTCTTCACACACCTGGAAAGAACAATACTCAACTTCATATGGAAAAACAAAAAACCCAGGATAGCCAAAAGAATCCTGTACAATAAAACAACCTCTGGAGGCATCACAATCCCTGACTTCAAGCTCTACTATAGAGCTAAAGTAGTAAAAACAGCTTTTTACTGGCATAAAAAGCAACATGTGGATCAATGGAATCAAACTGAAGACCCTAACATTAATCTGCACTCTTATGAATTTATGATTTTTGACAAAGAAAGCAACTACTAATTTTAAATATTTTACATTGGATTGGACTTTTGTATATTGTATACAAATTTTGTATATTGATACAAATTTGAGATTGATTTTGTTAGAAAATACTGTACATATATTTCTAATCTTGTTCAAGGTATTGTACCTATACAGTTCATTTAACAATGTAATGCAACTTGCTAGTCCTTGAAAGTTATTATTACCAACTATTTAGGATATAAAGAAATGTAAGTTAGTAGTTAGTAATTACAATCGAACTTGTAGTCATATTAGGTATGTTTTTGAGGTCAAGCAGAGATATATTTTAGATAGACAAGTCATCTTCAAACACTTCAGAGATCTATAAAATATGGCATTTAAGATGTTTTAATAACATAGATTTTTTTATGACTATGAGATATATCTGCTCCTGGAAGCACTAATCTACTTCAGAGAAGATGATGGGTACTGAAGAAACTGCATGCGCAGTTTACTTTCACTGTGGCAAAAGTTAGTCCCTGGGCAAGAAACTGCCCTCTCATTGACTGCTGACAGTATGCTGTCCAAAATGGACAAGCAAGACACAAAACAAAGGACTGATGATCCTTGCCAAGACAAGATAGGAAAGCTCTTTTAGAAAATCCTGTTTCACAGAGGAGTCCGTCAGATAGGCTTGAACTTCCTGTTTTACGAGGTAATATTATTTCCTTCTCAGGTCTCTGAGGGAGTTGAAGATTAAATAGTCATAGTTTTCCTTGTTAACAAATTCAGAAAAGAAACTCACTAAAGAGGTGTTAAGTGTATGAGTTTGAAATACATCAAAAGATAGTTTTCTGTTGGTAATATAAGTAAGGATAGAAAGTAAATTAGGTACATTTTGGACTCACCAAAATAGGGTAGATAATGGAATATTTTCACTGACTTTGTCAAATGCAAATGGACTAGACATTGTTGATATATTTATTGATTGTATACATATTGTATACAGTTATTGTACTTATTGTATATAGTTTTTCTTATATTAGTTATAACTTTTTATTTTTTATTTTAGACAAGAAAGGGGAAATGTGGTGATATATTGTGTCCTCCAATATATCTGTGCACTCCAATAAAGCTTATTTGAGGATCAGAGGAAAAAGCCAGCTACTATATTAAATATAGAAGTCAGACAATGGTAACACATGTCTTTAATCCTAGCATTCAGGAGGCAGAGATCCATCTGGGTCTCTGTGAGTTCAAGGCCACACTGAGAACAGAGCCAGGCATGGTGGCACATGCCTTTAATTCCAACACAAGGTTAACCATAAAGGTCTGGAGGTCTGTACAGACGGACAGAGCTGGGCAGAAAGAGGAAGTGATGTAGCTGGGCAGAGAGAAGAAATGAGATGTGAAACAGAAAGGCATACAGGCATGAGTATTCAGGAAGTAGGTCTCTTTGGCTGAGAGTTTCCAAGTGGTAAGAAAGTGGCTGGCTTCTTTCTGCTTTTCTGATCTCAGTTTTTACTCCAGTATATGGCTCTGGGTTTTTATTTAATAAGACCATTTAGCAATTCATGTTACATTCTTACTTGTGCCTGTTAAGTTGAAGTGTGCAGTCTGATTTTATCTCTGGCAGTATAAGGCATCAGATCTTTGATTGGGGTTGATAAATAGGGGAAAATTCATTTTTTCTTTGAGGTGTGACCCCTGGTAGATTTCCCATGCACCAGTGGATGGCCCACACTGATACACATATGGATAAGACTGGTTGAATTTAGCAGATTATTAAATAAAACAAAACAAAATATAGCATGAAGTTGGGAGTGATATGAGACCAGTTGGAGGGAAGAAACAGAGAGTAGACGTGATTATGTTTTATTGTATACATGCATGAGATTCTCAATAATTATCATTTAAAAATATGCCACAAGGAAAATTTTGTTTACTAAAGAAAACAATTTATGGCTTCTCTGAAGTATGTCTGAATTGCCACTATCCATACTTTTGCACTTTTCATTCATTATTAATACTTGGATACAAGTACTCTGATGCCACAGCAATCATGCTAGCCGAGATGCTCCTAATAACTGTTGGTACGGTGACATTTGTAGCATGGCCTCACTGGAAATGATTTTTTCCCAGAGACTGGCACATGTCAGCAGAGATTTTGTTGTGTTACATAGAATAGAGTGCACTTTAAAATTCACGAGTCATTTGCTTCTGAAATCATTAAAATTTGATCTTGTTTTTCATGGCTCTGAGGATTGAACCTAGGGCCTTGTATATGCTAGGCAGGTGTTCTGCCACGGGACCTCACCCTAGCACACAATTTAATTTGTGAACCATAATTAGTGATTGGGAAGTGAGACAGGGAAAATAGGACTGTGGGCACGGGGGTACTGTATCTTTTTTAAAGTTACACTTCCTGACACTTTAAAACTGTGGAGTCTCTGCAGAGCCCTGTTAAGTGTTAGCTGTGAAGTCATGTAACTAATTTTGAAATCAGTTTTTTAATTTATGGTTTTACTTGGCATACAGAGCAGTAATAGGCTTCACTGTAACATTTTCACACTCACAGTGTACTTGGTCTTCATTCTTCCTGCCATCTCTTCTCCCCCGCCCATGCCCCTCTTGTTACTATCTGTCCTTCTGCTGTACAGCTCTTCCTGCTGTGATGTCACACCTGCCAATTACTCTCTCCACTTCCCACCTCTTTTCTGCAAAGACACTCTACATCCTCCCTCATATTTTAATTTTTGCCCTCATGTCTCACATTAACACACACGATACACACAGATACACTGACACACATAGACACACACAAATAAAAGTGTGTATGCATATATTTAAATCTAGACCCACATATGAGAGGGAATGTTTCATATTCTTTATCTGAAGTCTGGATGATCTCTAGCCTCATCCACTTCTTGTGAATATCATAATTTCATTTTTCTTTATAGTTGAATACATTTCCATTCTGCATGTGTGCCACATTTTCTTTAGCTTTGCGTTTGTTGATGGACCTCTAGGATGGTGTCTTAGTTATGGTTTCTATTGCTCTGAAGAGACATCATGACCATAGCAACTCTTATGAAGGGAAACATTTAGTTGGGGCTGGCTTACAGTTTCAGAGCTTTAGTCCATTATTATCATGGTGGGCCATGGTGGTGTGCAGACATGGTGCCGGAGAAAGACCTGAGAGTTCTACATCTTGATCTGCAGGCAGCAGAAGCAACTGTGTCATTAGTCCTAGCTTGAGCGTATATGAGACCTCAAAGCCTGCCTACAAAGTGACACATTTCCTACAAGGTCATACGTATTCCAACAAGGCTATGCCTCCTAATAGTGCCACTCCCTATGGGCTCAAACACATGAGTCTATGGAGTCAATACCTACTCAAACTACCGAAGATGGTTCAGCATTTAGTTTTTGTGGATATACCAGTAATAAACATGAATGTGCAAGTATCTCTGTGGTATACTTACCTAGAATTGTCCACATTTAAATTTTGAAGAGGGTTGTGGGAATCCTATTGTGGGATGTCTTTCTGTACTCTGTGGATATGTGTTGTTCTGATTGATTGATAAATAGAGCTGCACTGGCTATGGTGAGGCAGCTTAGAGGCAGGTAGAAATCCAAGGAGAAAGACAGGAAGAGAAAGGAGAGGCAGAGAGACACCAGCCTGCTGTCCAAGGAACAACATGCCAGCAGACTGGTAAGCCACAGAACACATGGCAAAACATAAATTAATAGAAATTGGTAAAGTTATAAGAGCTAGCTAGCAAGAAGCCTGCCGTAGGCTATGCAACTGGTAATTAATATAAGCCTCTGAGTAATTATTTTATAAGTGGCTGTGGGACCATGGGCCAGGCGGGACCAGAGAAACCTTCCAACTACAGAATCCCCTGGAGCTACTGTAGACATTGGTGCTGGGAACTGAATTTAGGATTCTCTGTAAGAGCAGCAAGTATGCCTAACCACTGAGCCACCTCTCTAGCACCATACCACTGAAGTTCATGCCCAGGAGCAATACAGTAAGGTCACATAGTGGGTCTAACTTTAGTATTAGTTTTGTATTATTATTATTATTATTATTATTATTATTATTATTATTTATTTTTTTAAAAACAGGTATCCACTGTGATTTCCATAGTGGCTGCAGCAGTTTACATACAACCAGCAGAATTCCACTTTCTCTGCATCCTTGTTCCATTCTCATTTGTTTCTTCTCTCTCTTCTCTCCCTCCCTCCTCTTCCATCCCGTGTGTGTGTGTGTGTGTGTGTGTGTGTGTGTGTGTGTGTGTGTGTGTGTGTGCATGCGCACATGCACACACACATGCTCTTGTGCATACAGGTACATGTGTGTGTTCACAAATGCTCAGCACAGGCTTGTGTATGTATATGTGCATGTGAAGACCAGAGGATAACATCAGACAGCATTCCTCAAATGCTATGCACCTGTTTTTAAGTCAAGTTCCTCTCTCTCTCTCTCTCTCTCTCTCTCTCTCTCTCTCTCTCTCTCTCTTTCTTTCTGGTTTTAAATTGCAAATAAACTAGGTTGGCTTGATAGACCCCTGTGCTGTGATTACAAGGGCACAACACTATGTCTGTTTGTTTTTTAATGTTGGTTCAGGTCCTCATGCTTGAAGGCAGGCCCTTTACTGACTGAGCCATCCTCCAAGTCTGTCATTTGTTGCTTTGATGATAACCATTCTGACTTGGGTGAGATAGAATTTCAGATTAGTTTTAATTTGTATTTACCTTAAGGGCTAAGGATATTGAAGTCTAATTCAAATGTTTATCAGCCATTTCTATTTCATTATTTGAGAATACATTCAGTTACTTAGTTACCATTTATTGGTTGGTTGCTTTGACTTTTGGTGCTTGAGTTGTGGAGTTCTTTTAAAATCCTAGGTACTGGGCTAGGTTTGGATTGCTAAGGCCTATTCAACAGGAGGGAGCTCATGCCTGATACTGTAAACTTGGACAGTAATCCATGGCTAGAGAGAGGCTAGACCCTAGGGGAGAACCTCCAGCTGTCTGTTGGCTAAACTGATGTACCTCATACAAACAGAGTAGTACAGCTCTCACCTCCCATCAAAGAAGCTCATTTTCTCAGTAGATGGAGGGTAAGATAGAGAAACACAAGTGATTAAAATGCAGAGAATAAGTGACTGGAGGGGAACATATGAGACATCTATAGCACAACCCTTACATTCAAGGCTTGGCAAACAAGGACAAAGCGGGGAAAGAAAGACTGTATGAGCCAGCAGCCAAGGAGGACATGTGGGAACACGTCTTCAAGACACGGCAGGCAGTTGCATTCAGGAAGTTGCAACAGCTATGTTTGGTATACAAAACCCATACAAAACTAATCTGTCACTGTTCCAGCATGGATGAAGAAGGGTATTCTCACAAGGCCCTTCTCCAGTTGAGAAGCTATAAGAAGTTGACAGCTGGAGAGAAAGTCAGTTTTCTTTAGGCCTGGGACCCATAGCAGGTTGCCCATGCTACAGTAAACATCCCTATATTCATGTGCATGAGGACAGCACTAATTGGAAATGAAATTGGAAGAGAGATGTGAGGGGGAGGAATCTCATAGAAATTGGAGAGAAGAATGAGGAATGGGTTGATCAAAATTAAATTCTTTCCTGTATGAAGAGAAATACAGTTGCATTAAGTATTTCATTAACTCATGCGGCAAAGAATGTGAGTTTCTGGGTTGGAGTTTTGACTGTTGGACCTTAAAATGAATATGCTGGTTAGTTTTGTTTTTGTTATCTTGATATGCTATAGTCATATAGGAAGAATGGACCTTAACTGAGAAAATGCTGGAAGCAAGTCTATGGGGGCTTTTTAACGACGAATTATTGATATGTGAGGTTCCAGCATACTGTGGGTGTGCTACCACTGGGCAGTCGGGCTTGTGTTAGCTAAGAAAGCAGGCTGAGCAAGCCGTAAGGAGCAAGCCAGTAAGAAGCACTCCTCTATACCCTCAGCATCACTTTCTGCCTCCAGATTCCTTCCTTAAGTTCCTGCCTTCACTTCTCTTCATGATGGACTATAACTCTAAGCTGAAATAAACAATTGCTTCCTCAAGTAGATTTTGGTCATGGTGTTTTGTCATAGTAATGGAAACCCTAACTAAGACAAGAAGGGCATATAATATAACTATGTAATTGAAATCCACTTACTTAAGTTTGATATTTTAAGAAACTATAAATAGCAAACACTGACAACCATTTTAAGCTATGTTCTTGATGCATGCTTCTAGTACTAGAAGTAGAACGGGTTGTTTATTTATTATTGCCTTATCAATCACATTTTGACCTATTATTTTATATGCACTGTCATTAATGCAGACTAGAGAGAAGAAATTGGGGTCTTGGAAAGACAGCTGAGCAGTCAGGAGCACTTGATGCTTTTGTAAGAGAACTGGAATTTGGTTCCTAACACCTGTAATTCCAGTGCCAGGGTATCTGATGCCACATGTGCATACACATGACATATATACATAATTAATTTGAAATTAATAATTAAATATTACTAATTATTTTATGCTAATATCAAAATGTCCTTATCTATTTATAAATTAAAAATTTAACTTTGCTGGGCACAACAATAATGTTTACTTTTTTTATTTTAGGGCTTGAAAAATCCTTTGAGGTTTCCCTTCCTTTCAGTGTTATCGATATGGGATCTGAAGATATTCCAGACTGATTGCCTTCATAGGTGCCTATTTTCCAATGCAGGTTTTTATATTATTTCTTTGCTTTACATTTTTGACATCTTAGTGTGTCAAATATTTGATACTTTTATATGTCATGGAGATATTTTTCTCTCTCTCTAGACATATATAGAGAATATATTTGTTTCTCTCTATATAGTTATTTCTATACATACAGTCATGTCTTTTGAGGGTTTCTGAATATCCCTGTATATTGATGTCCAGTTTTGTTTCTATTTGGGAAATTTCCTTCTGTAACTTCATTGAATACTGGTGGCATTATTTTTTACACAGCTACTTCTATGCTGTGAACTCTTAGGTTTGTTTTCTTGGTTGCATCCCAGAATTTTTATAGGTATTTTAATGTATTTTTTCTCATCTTTATCCTCCATCTCTGATATTTTTATTCTTCACTGAGTTTTCATTTGTATATTGTTTTAAATCTCAATTTCTTTGCTGAATATTTTCCCATTAGCTTCCTTTTAATCCACACTGTTCTCTTTTTTCCATGTTGCTGATTTTTTCCAGGTCTTGGATTGAATTCATCTGCTTGTTTGTGTCACTTGAGACCTTTTATAATTTTTTAATAGTAAATTTTAATAACATTTTACTTGCTTCATTAAATAGTGAAGGGACTGTCATCTTAGAAGGAATCATATTGCCTTCCTTTCCAATGTTTCTATACTGTGACATGAATAAATAAAAGAGGAGAAAAAATGCAGACAACAACAAAACAAATAAAATACGGCTATGCCAGTAACAGCAGCAAGCTACACATAAAATATTTCACAGTGGTCAGTATATAAAACTTATATACATAAAACTGTAAAAATAAATACAAAATTGAAGCAGAAAGACACTTAAAATCAACTAAATCCAACTAGCATACTAACAATGACCATAAAACAGAAAATGGAACACATATATGGTACACTAGAAAGTTTAAAATGACTCAGAGTGAGTGTGGAATAGCAGGCATATGGAATAAAGGAGGAAGGCAGAACAAGTGGAGAAAGAGGAGAAAGGTAGAATGTGGTGATCTATTGTGTACCCTAATCAACTTGCCTGAAGATCAGAGGACAGAGCCAGCCACCAGATTAGACATAGAGGTCAGACTGTGGTGGCACACACCTTTAATCCTATCACTCCAGAGGCAGAGATGCATCTGGATGTCTGTGAGTTCAAAGCCACACTGGACTACATAGGATTGATCCAGTATAGGAGCCAGGCCGTGGTGGCACACACCTTTAATCTCAGAACTTGAGATCTCATGTCTTTGCTTGGGAAATACACATGCCTTTAATCCCAGGAAGTAATATGGCAGAGCAGAGAAAGATGTATAAGGCCTGAGGAAACAGGAACTCACTCTCTTTAGGCTGAGGATTTCATAGAGGTAAGAACTAGTGGCTGGCTGTTCTGCTTCTCTGATCTTTCAGTTTTCATCCTGATATCTGGCTCTGGGATTTTTATTCTAAGACCATCTAAGATTTGAACAACAGTTAAAGGAAAAAAAAAAAAAAACAAAGAGAGGAGTGGAGTCCTAGGATGACCTAATGGACTGTGATAGATATGAAACTGGGCTACAGCACTGTGAGGAGTGGCTGTTGTTTAACCCCACATCTATGTCTAAGCACCACACATTTATCAAGCCACTCTCCAGAATTTGTGTCCATTGCAATTGAATGGACTGATATTTCCTCATGGCAGATGGTTCTAAATGTATTTTCTGTCTAATACATTATAGAAACAGTATTTTAAGAGATTATCTTGATGAGATGTGTATGTTCTCCTTCAGTTAAGCAGGATAAAACTTCATTCAATTTGATTAGAGATGTGAAATAAACATGAGCATGGATATCAAAGGAGCCTGTTGTATTTAATGTTGATAGATGATTGATATTATCAATTATTACTTTGGTTCCAATAGCAGAGAGTAAGAGCATTTCTTTTAGTTACAAGCGTGTTAAATAAGGGTCATTACACAATTTCACACAGTGGTCTTGTCTTTTTTTTTTTTAACTGGGAAACAAAATGTGTAGCAACCTATAGCAAACTATGTAGTATTTATATGTGACATGTTTGGAGGAGCTAGGCTAGGAGACATGATTAATTTCTGCTCCATTTTTGGAAAGTTTCAGGATTCCATGGATAGAAGAGCCAGGTGGGCAGCACTTGCACAAAATATTACTCTTGCTAGCGTCTTTCTCTATTATCTTTCTCCCCAAATGTGTGTTTTGTTTGTGTGTATATCATTTATACAGGCCTTCATTTAGTCAATGCTTTAAGAAAGAACATTAAAATATGTGTGATACACACATGGAAAAATTAATTTTACCCAGTTGCTTGGCTGAGATTACTGATGGGTCATGCTGCTGTGTATGCTGTGAATATGTTGCTCTGATTTGTTGATAAATAAAACACTGATTGGCCAGTAGCCAGGCAGGAAGTATAGGTGGGATAAACAGACAAGGAGAATTCTGGGAAGTGGAAGGCTGAGTCAGTAGATGCCAGCCCAAAGTCCAAGGAGCAGCATGTAATGGCACACAGGTAAAGCCACGGAAAATGTGGTGACATACAGGTGAACATAAATGGGCTGAGTTTAAGTGTAAGAGCTAGTCAGTAGTTAGCCTGACCTAATGGTCAGCCTGAGCTAAAGGGCAAGCAGCTATAAATAATATTAAGCCTCTGTGTGTTCATTTGGGTCTGAGTGGCTGTAGGAGTTAGGGACTGCAGGAGCCGGGTGGGACCAGGAAAACTTCTAGCTACAGATTACTTTGTATCTGAAGCAAACCTCTATCCTAGATCAGATTAGGCTATCCAAACCAGTATTCTACCCCGAGTCTTACCCAAATGCAACTTGTCCTTAGATGTCTGTGCATCTTCAAGAAATCATTGTAATTATCAGCAGAGAGCACACATAATCTTGTCACTCCACAGATATTCCTAGAACATTCTCCCACACTGTCATTTTCAGTTGAAGGGTGTACTCTCCTTCAATTTTATTTTGTGTTACAATGATAAAATTTATCCTATACTCTTTCCTCAGTCTCTGAGTCTGTTTTGTTTTAACTCCACAGTGTTTAATTTTGGTGAATGGCTTATTGAATACCAGCAGTTAAGTCTGTTTATAATTTCATGGTCATCTGTACCAGGACCTAGGAAAGAAAATTATTATTACTTTAATGGCAAAAGGTCTGACAGGCAGAGGTATTAAGTGTCCTACTTCAAACATGCTGAGTTGGAGGCTGCACCACTAATTGAACACATGTTGTTTTCTGTATTTCTGCTCCACTGAGAAAGGAAACAGAAATATTGTTGCCTTGGTCACTGTTGGGAAGCCAGAGTCTCTTAGTGGTGCTATAAATATTCTGTTCTTTCATAGGAAGTAAAAATGGTGTTCTAAGAAGAATAAGGTAAAAACAGCTCTCGAGAAACTGGGCAGATAACTTAATATTGTTTTACTAAGTGGGGAGGGTACTTTACTTTTTGCAGCATGCAAGTGAGAGATGTTCTACTGAGTGGGTGTTGCAGAGGCTCTAAAGAATGGAGAGCTGGAGCAGGGCTGTGAGGGTGCTTCAGCAGGGTGTGAAAATCAAGTTCTTGGTGATGATGTAAAGAGCCACTGGAAACTGATTAGAATAGGCACAGGTAACCCAGTACTTAATAGAATGAAACTGCTTGCTTGTTTCATGCTTTGTACTTCAAGCAAATTGTGTCCTTCACTGGGAGCAGTCATGTGTCATCAAGGATCAAGATTTTTATTCCACCACATGTAACATGTCTTTTCCTATTTCACCAGCCAGCTCCCAAATAATGACATGAAGACCTCTTATTAATTATGAAAGCATAGCCTATAGCTTAAGCTTGTTCCTAACTAGCTGTTATAACTTAAATTAACCCATTTATACTAATATATGTTCTATGATGTGGCATTACTTCTCTTCCATCTTCCATCTCCTGTTTCCTCTCCATGTTTCCTGCCCTTCAATTTCTCCTCTTCTTCCTTTCTCTCCCCAGAACTCCTGCCTATACCTCCTGCTTAGGTACTGGCCTTTCAGCTTTTTATTACACAGTTACAAGAATATGTCTTCACACAGTGTACAACTATCCCACAACAACTACTAATTACTAATGACCCTCAGAGGTCTGGTCTATATTTCTTTTCTTTTACTCTAACTGACAAATCTCATTACATCTTGATATCACCATGGTGATTTAAATCCAACATCTTGAAAAAAATGTTCATTTAATGCATATTAATTAGAATTCTGTCACACATTAAATACTGTGCTAAATATATTGGATTAATTCTACTATGTTGTTTCCACTTTCAGACCCCAACTTGGGTCATCTTGGACAAAACCAAGTAACACTAACACCCACCCTATATTCAAATCATAGAATACAAGCCCTCTTTGAAATATTCTTTCATATTTTTCCCAGAGTTAATTATGGCATCATTTCCTTCAAATCCTATCTTTCAATATTCTCCCAGATTATACTCTTTACTTGACAGCTTCATTTCAGGCTTCTAGTCTCTTTCATACCTGTGATTAAAATGAGATGAAATAATTTCTCTTCCCCTAACCTGGCCTTTTTCTAGTCAGTTTTTCTAGTCTTGTTCTTTTTCAAGTTCAGTTTTCTAGTCTAGTTCTTACATACATTTCACTCAAGTGCTTAGGAAAACCACAGATCTGTTGTCATTGCCTCAACCTGGAATGATTGGAGACTCTCTTATTCTCACAGCCTAATAAAAGGTTCAATAAATTGATTTATTTCTGTCAAATGGCTATCTTTGGTTTCACTTCCTTTAATAACTTTCTATTCTTGATTTCTTTAACTTTGAATCATTCTTTTTCTTATTTTCTTACTGTGTTCAAGGTTACTTAATGCATTATTTTCTAATATTCACATTCAATGCTACACAGTTTCCTCTAAATACAGCTTTTCCTGAATCTATATATTTTAAGATACTGTGCTGTTATTTTTATTTGAAATATTTTAAAACTTATTGGTTACTTTTTTGAGCTATGCATTATTTGGAAGTATATTGTGTAGGAGCTAGATATATGGCTCAGTGTTTAAGATCACTAGCTGCTGTTCCAGACGACCCTGGTTTAATTCCCAGCACCCACATCATGGCTCATAACCATGTGTAACTTCAGTTATAGGGGACCCACACCTTTTTCTCGCTTCCAGGAGCACCTTCCATATGTAATACACAGCATATATGTAAGAAAACACCCATACACATTAAAGAAACAAGCAAATAAATAGTTTTAAAAGGCATATTGTTTAACATACAAGTATTTTATAACTTTCTGGCTTTCTGTTTAGTACGTTAGTTTAATTGATGTATGAGAGTATACTGTCTGGTCTCTTAAATGTGTTAAGGTGTGTTTCAGGGTCCAGAATGCTCTGTTTTGATGAATATTCCACATGGATCTGAGAAGACTATGTCACTATTTTTGATGTATACAGCAGTAAGGATATCAGTTTCATACAAGTGTGATTGGTCATGTTGAATTCAACTCTATGTCTATTTATTTTCTACCTTCTAGATATATCTATGCCTATCAAAGACATGAAATCCATTTTTAAATTTAAGTTCTATCATTTCTTGCTTTATATATTTTGATATTTTATTTTTAGACATATACTTTCTAAGTATATATGTCATGTATTCTTTGGAACATTGATATCCTTATCATTTTATAACATCATTTGTATCTCTGATTACATTATGACTCTAAACACTTTTCTATCTCTGAGTTTATTAAAATTATTATTGATTTCTTTTGATAAATATAACATGGCATCTCTTTCTATCCACTTACTTTTAGTATACATGTGTATTTATATTTAATGTGAATTTCTTTGTTCAAAACATATTGATAAATATTATTTATTGACCCACTGTGACCATCTCTGCATTTTTGTATGCTCAAACATTGACGCTGAAAGTGATTATTGATATATAGTCACATCCAACACATTTTTGTCTTTTCTTAAAGACTTCATTTAAGGACATGCATCTGAGCAGATGTTCTACAATGGCCAGTATCAGACCACTTGGAGCTGGAATTACAGTTTTGTTTTTTTTTTAGGTGACTGGTGAGTTCTGAACTCTGGTCCTTTGACCAAACAGCAAGTGCTCTTCAACACTGAGCCATCTCTCCAGCCACTCAAATGCATTTAGAAGACCATTTCTCAATCTAACATCGCAGGTAGGATGACCTTGTAATATTAGAATAATTCTAGTTCTTCTCTCCCATTCATCCTGTCACCACTCTCATTCATTCATATATAGCACACAACCAAGCATACATAAGTCAGTGTATAGCTGCTGTTAAAACTTGAACATATTCAAAGATGTTAGACCAATGAAGAAGAAAACATGAGAGCTTATGTTTACTCATTCTTAACTGAATGTTCTTTAATCCTTATGTCCATCCTAGTTGTTGCCCTTCATTATCTTCCTCCTCACTGAAGGACGTTCAGCATGTTTCTCATCATACGTCTACAACTTTTCTTTTATGTCAACATCTGGAAACTGTTGGGATATTTATTTTACTGTCTGAGAAAGCTGCCCTTTTCTCTAATGGTCACAGTCTTACTGTTCTCTCTCTCTCTCTCTCTCTCTCTCTCTCTCTCTCTCTCTCTCCCCCTCCCCCCCTCTCTTGCATAGGGTCTCATGCAGTAAGAACTGCCACCATGCAGTTGAGGATAATCTGGAACTCCTCATTCTCCTGCCTCCACTTTTCTGAGACAGAGTCTTGGTATGTAGCTCACGTTAGACTCACTGTGCAGCCCATCCCTTTCTTTAGTTGGCATTAATGACTTCTGATGTACTGCTCTGCTATGTGTGAGGTGACTTGGTTCTTTATTTGTAAAGGTTTTGTTTTCTGCTGAGTATGTTGTCTACTAAAACTGTATACTCTAAGTTTTTCTTCTCATTGTGCCTTCTACCACCCCATTCTTTGCTGACACTGTTTTTCTCTGCTTGAGTTCACTACTTCCCCACTCGATTTAAATGATTTTATGTATTCAGCAATGGCTTCTTCAAAAATGCATCATTGTTCCAGCTTTCTGTCACATTAGTGTTGTAATCTAGTGTCTCTTTTCATTGTGTTTGGAATCCACCTAAATCTTTTTAGTAAAGAATAATTTTTTATTGAATCTTGGACATTTATGTTATGCAGATCATTTTTAATCCTACTGTTTCAGCTAGATCTTGTCTGATTCCACTTCAGCAGGAGACAAATAGGTCCAATGTCATTAGTGATAATTGGCTGTAGAAATCCTAGTTCTCTCATTCTTTATTTTTTTAATTGACTTTCTATCTGCAATATAGTCCTCTTGGGACTGCTGTGTATAGGGAGGATTTCTAACACATTGCCTCTATAGACAATGCAACAGAAGTGAAATCATTGGCACGAGGTAACTCTTCTTTTTCAATCAACTGTCTTGTGACTTCACAGCAGAGTGAAGCATGCTTCTTTTTTATATTTATTGGTAGGAGTGGACAAATACATCTCCACCTGATCTTGACTGTGTCTAGACATCAGTTTCAGACTCCTAAAAATTTCATAGTAAGGAAAAAGCTGCCTATTAAAATTAGAAGTTGAATTTTCTATAGAAGAAGAGAGTTTTATGATAGGGAGAGTGCCGAGGGGTTCAGTGTGAAGGAAAAGCACTGAGACCAGTTGCTTTTCAGGGTAAGAGACTTATTAATGCCACAGGTAGGATGGTGAGAGTCTGAAGCAACAGAGGTTCCACTCTCCCCTGACAAAGCTATGTACCTGCTCTTAGAAGTCTCTGGGAAAGTGGTTCTACACCACAAAGCAGCAGGCTTGGTTCATATGTGATCTATGCTAAATGCCTGCTATCTCTTCCTGGTATATGAAAGAGAAAGAGGTTGCAGTGGGGTGTGGCTGAGTTTGTTAGACCTTTCAGAGCAGCACCTGAGGATCCCGGAGCTAACACTTGGAACTCTAAGACAGCAAATCTAGTGGAGAGGAAAGAAAAATATTACTAACAATTTTCCTCTGGCAAGCATGTTGGTCTGCTTTTGTTACTGCTCCCTATTTAGCATGTTTTATTCTTTTGGCTTTCCCTCTTTCTTCTACCAGTCCTAAATTTAAGATGTAGCAATTATATTCTTAGAGGGGAGGCTATAGCAACTCCACAGAAACATTTTTCATCTGTAAGAAATAAAATTCTACCACAGTGCTGTCTGCATTCCTTTTCTTGAAGAGATGATTGTATATGGGTCAGTATATTTCTGAGAAAATTCTCTAGTACCAATCCTTTGGGAAAAAAATCCATGATGCTGGAATAAAATGCTTCTTGGAGAAGGAAGCCATTTTTATAAGGAATTTCAGGTCTTGAAGCCAATAAGGTTAATTTTCTTTTCAAATTATCAACTTGCTTTATTTTTCTTTTGCATAGTGTCAATTAGGAAGATGAATCGATACTCTATATGGAAATCACTTATTTGGTCCACAAATGAAGGGAGTTTCTGAGCAAAACTTTTCTGTTTCTCATTGCAGATCTCACAGTGTGCAGAATCAAATTCTGGAAGCAGGAAGGGAGATTAGATTTTAAGATGCAACTGTCAGAGACTATTGGTGTTCAGATTTGAGGAAAAGAAAAACCTCAACTCAGGAAAATATATTCCAACAGGAAAGATTTTACAAGACTACAAAGCAATTACATTTTTTAAAAGTCCATTTTTGATGAAGATGTATAATAATGTACAGTACTCTTGACTTGAGGCACTAATTATTCTGTCACAGTCTTGATGAGACTTAATTGTGGTCATTATTGCATTTTGTGTTATTAATTCTAATGATGATATCCATTTCTACCTTCCTGCCTAGAGGGGATTTATTTAGGCTGTAGCTGTAAAAAGCCATGGAAGAGAAGCTGAGAATGCCCACAGTGCAGCTGTTTATAATAACCTCTAAGGGCGCTCCTTGTTACACTATCCTGTTAAGTCCAACTTGGTGTTTCTACCAATGTTTTCTAACCATTTTCCCCCTTATTTATTAGCTCTACCTATTTATCTATCCTATCTTCTATTGTTTATATATCTATCTACTAACAACTATCACCTACTAACATGTATCATTTATTAATATAAATCAATTTATCTATCACTTTTCATTTTATTTCATTACAAATAAATTATAGTTTTATGGATAAGGGATAAAAGATGAATTTTTGAGCTTTTCCTGGTTTTCTTGACTTTTAGTTCAGGCTGTGTTTTGCTGGATGCTGTCTGTTTTGTGAACCCATTTATCCTTCCATATTAATGTGTTGTATTGATGATCTGATCATCGCTGGTCTCCCACTTACAAAGTAGCACATGTGTTGTCTAGACTGTATCATCACTTCAAGATAAACTGTCTCTTCCTATGTTTGTACACAAGCAGCACATATTTAATGCTAGAATATAGGTTAATATTTAGGGTTTATAGGAAAGGGTGTGTTTAGCTTTTCTTAAAACTTGAAATTAAACTATGTTTTCCAGAGTAGATCTAAGATATTGGGTTCGGCTAGCTCTTTAACTCCTTGATTTCACTTTTGATTATCACTCTTGTCTCATTTGCCCAGGTTTTCCTACAGTGACATCATTATCCATTAAATAAGCATCTATGTCATGTTTATAAATTTTTTTATGTGTCACTGCTTTCACTGTCTTCTTGGACCAGGCCATAAATTCATCATTCACACTGTGAAATGATCAGGCATGGGAGTTAAAGCTTATGCTGTTATTCATACTGTCTTATTCAGGGATTTTATTGCTGTGAAGAGATACCATGACCACAGCAACTCTTATGAAGAAAATGTTTAATTGGGATGGCTTACTTACTGTATCGTCATGGTGGGGAACATGGCGGTGTGCAGGTAGATGTGGTGCTAGAACTGAGAGTACTACATCTTGGCAGGCAACAGGAAGTCAAGCCTGCCCCCACAGTGACTCACTTCCTCCAACAAGGCCATACTCACTTGTGCTACTGTCTATGAGATTATGGGAGCCAATTACCTTCAAACTACTGCACGCACCTTCTGTCACATTTCTTGTGGGGTGAAAATAATAGTGTTAAGTCTGGTTAAAATGAGACAGGAGCATCACCATCGAATATATATGTATAAATACTTTATGCACAACATGAACAAAGCAGTGATTCCCCCACCCCAGAGAGATGTATAAAAAAAAACTATAAGCCTTAAAGTGCTTTGCTCTCAGCTTCAATTTTCCTGGGGAGCTGATGCTACAAAACCTGCCATATATTTTTTATGCATAAACACTACAGAGATAGAACTGAGTTTTACTTTAGTCTCTCCCTTTGAACAAATTCTCTCTTCAACTTTAAATATACGATCTAGATTTCTTGGTGATTTCTGTGGATGCTCTTTTGTGGGGGCAGGGCACAGAATATTCATTCTGTTTCAATGTAAACTATTCACCTTCCTTCCTGTATTTTCAGCATTTGGTACTCAAGGATGCAATGAGCCATGGTTGATAGAATGTACAGAGGAACTAAGTGTAGTTGTTGGGAGTTAGGTCCTGGTTCAAAGCATAAGAATCTCTGTCATGTGGGGTGATATTTTATTTGTGCTGAAATGTGACATTTTATTTGTGCTTTAATAAATAAAGTTTGCCTGGAGATCAGAGGAAATAACAAGCCATTTTATGTAAACAAAGAAGTCAGGCAGCAGTAGCACATGCCCTTAATCCTATCACTGAGCAGGCAGGATCCCTGTGGTTTCAAGGCCACACTAGGGATCAGAGCCAAGCATGGTGACACACACCTTTAATCACAGTACCAACCATAGAAACACGGAGGTCTATACAGACAGACAGAAAGTGACAGAGCTGTGTAGGAAGAGGGAGCGAGTTAGCTGGGCTAAGAGAGCCAATGAGAGGGCAGAAAAGCAAGGCATATAAGGCATGGGTAGACAGGAAGTAACTCAGATTTGGAAGCTGCCAAGTTGGTGAGGTAAGGTTAGCTGTTACTTTCCCTATTTCCCTGATCCTTCTCTAAGGCTTTCACCCTTATATTTTGCTTCATGTTTTTTTATTTAATAAGACCATTTAGAAATTCATCTACAATTGGTGCCCACATGGCAAAAATTCATTAAAAAACTACTTGTGGGCTTACAGGGCCCCTGGGTCAAGCCTGGTGGCACGGCTCAGGCCGGAGCTCGTGGCCGGGCTCTCTTTGGCTTTCTTTGCTCTGGTGGGTGGTGGGCAAAAGAAAAAAAAATAGTCAATGTTTTAAGATGACAGAGCAAATTAAAACCTCTAGAGATAATAAGATAGTTATCTCCTGCGAGTATATTTTTATTTTTCAGAGTGGGACAAATCCCTAGTGTCATATGTTCATGATTCAAAAGATTATATATAGCTGGAGATTTCTCTAGTCCTGCTGGGGCCTGCAGCTACTCAGACCCAAGTAAACACATAGAGACTTATATTACTTATAAATTGTATGACCATGGCAGGCTTCTTGCTATCGAGTTCTTATATCTTAAATTAACCTATTTCTATTAATCTATAAGTTTCCACATGCCTTGTGGTTTACTGGTACTTTACATCTTACTTCTCATGGCAGTGGCGGCTGGCAGTGTCTCCTGACTCAGCCTTTCACTTCCCAGCCTTCTCCTATCTCTTTATCCTGCCTATACTTCCTGACTGGCTACTGGCCAATCAGCATTTTATTTATCAACCAATCAGAACAACACATTCACAACGTACAAAAAGATATCCCCAACAATTATAAAACACCAGGGAGCAAAGATTCATCCATCTATTTGGAAGGGAAAGTAGCAGTTGTGTAGTAGTTCCTATAGAAGCCCCCTGATCCATAACTCCAGGATGGATAAACAAAGGTGAATGTTTACACTCAGAGTGCTATCAGGTTCTTACAGCAACACCCTAAAGGCAAAGAGTGAGGTATGGGCAAGAAAATGGTTCCTTCCACAAATAAGAAGTTCATGTCTCATATTTAAATAGGCATAAGTATAAATATTAGAAACAAGCTGACCAAAACTTATGGACAAGGGAAAGAGGAAAAAACAACCCACACATAACTGAGAATAACTAAGAATAACTGAGAATTTGGAGAGGGTCAATTCTTGGTAAACAATTGAGTCTAACATTTGTAGAGCTCCCAAGAAGACAGAATTGACTTAGTCTATATTTTAAAGGACTGTGTAGTACATATTACTGGGGAAAAGTTTTGGTACAGAAAAGGAAAATTTTTTTTTTTTTTTTAATACAGGGTCTTACTGTATAGTGCTGACTGGCTGGAACTTTCTATATAGACCAGGCGCTCCTAGAACTCAGAGAGATCTATCTGCTTCTGCCTCTTGAGGGCTGGTATTAAGGGTGTCAGCTACTGCACAAAGCCCAGGAAAAGCATTTTTTTTTTAAAAAATAAAAGTTACTAATAATGGACCACAATTCCTTAGAATCAGAAAAGTACTACAGTGACCTAAAGGGATACGAGAATACTGCTATGCATAAATTTATAGATTTCCTAAATGCCAAAGGCAACTGAAATAAATTACCCTGACACAAAATATTAAAACTTTGGGCTGAAGATATAGCTCAGGGGTAGAGTATTTGTTTTGCATGCACAAGACATTGAATTCCATTCCAAATAGTTTACAGTATTAAAATGAGCATTCCTCACAATGCCCCAGATTACCTTAGGTGATAACCATTCAGATAACTTCAACATCAAGTGAGTGCAACCTCTTGAGGGGAACCCATGTTGAAACAACCCCATTGATCTAGTCAACCTGCTGAACTACAAGAGACAATAAGCTTTTCATAACTGAGTGTGAAGCTCATTTCCTGTCTGAACTGGGAATACTCAGGTAATTGAACTAACTTTCTGAGACTCCTAAGCCAAATAATACTGAGAGATTTTGCTAAAATTACATCTTTTGTGCCTTCCACACAGTTAGCTGTAACTTTTTAAATATTTTGGATTGAGTCCTCATTTTCTCCAAATCTGTAACACAGTGCACCATGGGACAGTTTCACCATGGCTCCAATTATGTAGAGGATATAACTCATGGTTTCATTCCAAAGCCATTTATGTTTCCAGGGAAGTTGCACAAATATATTTCATGGAGGATTCCCCTTATAGTATATTCTTTGCTCAAGAAAACAGAATTACATAGAAAAAAAAACAAATGTGCCTCCCATCCTTTGAGGGGTCCCATAAGCACTTGAGAATTGCATGAAAATATATAGTCTCATTTTTTGAGAAAATGTTCTATTTTGGGCATGTTTCCCCCCAAGATTGAATGCTGATGCTATTTCGCAATGGGATACAGACATTTCTCAGCAAGGAGGCAATATGTGATAATAATGGCTGATATTTTAAAACTGCTTTTAAGGTGTCAAAATGCTTTCACACATGTTTATAAAATTACAGCGTATTAAAAGGAGGATGGATGCTAGACAATGAAAATTCCAATTCCTTCATTTTCCAAATAAGAATAGTGTGGAAACTAGCAGGTAGTTATTTACATATGAACATTTATGTAGTTGGTGGCAGAAACCAGATTCTTGATCTCTGGTACCTTATTATTATATACTGTAGGACTTATTTGTCTAGTCTTTTTCAATAAGTGAATTGAGATAAAATATCATTGCAGGAGCTTTTCTACTCTTGATGGAGTTATTTCCTAATAAATCCATTTTCCACATCATGTTAATATTTCATTTAATATAGCTAACCTTGCAAATATAAGATTTCAGAAACACAGTACAAGATAGAATGCACAATTTATCCTCATAACCTTCTGGCTGATTTTGACTTGTAGGTTGTTGTCATTGTTCAACATGTTGAGGGTCCTTTTCGAATATTTCTAGAATAGAAAAAGGTAAAATATTGGAAGACACTGCTGGCCGGTAAAGGTCACAGTCTACCATAGCCTAGCAGTTCTCTCTAAGCTCATCAATATGGAAACTCCCTCCCTCTCCAACAAAGCTTCCTGCTTTCTACCTAGCCTTATCTGGAGGATGTCTCTAGGCTCTAGGCCCAAGATGCCTGACTTAGCTCAAGGGTCACCCTTGACACAATTCCCTGCAAATGATTTTCCCCTGATGACCCACATGGTAATTAGGCAAGTGCTCTAGCCATTTTCATAGGACTCTAGTGCCACACATAAAGCCTTGTGATAGGAGCATGCCACTTAATGCAAATTTGTCCCTAGGCACCCCAATCCTATAAATTCCTTATATTCTGGTATAAAGTTGAGCTGATTCACCAAAGTCTGCCTCCTAGAGGGCTCTTTTTTTGTACGCATGGGCCATGCACAAAGCTTTCAGTTGCCACTACTGCCTTTTGTCCTCTCAATCAGATGGCCAACAGGCTAAGAGGAAACGAAGATCCCCCCACAGTAGAAGTTCAATGTATGTGTGTGGTGGTTGGAATGAAAATGGCCTCAATAAGCTAATAAGTTTGAATACTTGGTCCCTACTTAGTGGAACTGTTTGGGAAGGATTTGAAGGTATGGCTCTGTTGGAGAAGGTGTATCATTGGAGGAGGGCTTTGAAGTTTCACAAACCCATGCCTTCCCCACTAGCTCTCTCTGACTAGTGCTTGAGGACCAAGATGTAAGTTCCAAGCAACTCTTTTAGTGCCTTGCCTGCCTGTGTGCTGCCATCCTCCCTACCATGATGACCATGGACTCACCCTCTGAAACTCTAAGCCCCAAATTATGCCCTTTCTCCTATAAGTTGCTTTGGTCATCGTGTCTTATGAAAGCAGAAGAAAAGCAATTAAGACAAATGGATTCCATTGGGTGCACAGTACTTTCTCTTCATCAGAAGTCAAATTATCACAAATTAATCATGAGTTAAAGACTATCTGTTTTGATTTTCTGGGTTTGTGTGTGTGTGTGTGATTGAATTATCATAAAAACAGATTACTTAAAACAGAATTCCATGCATTATTGAAGCCTATTATAATCTCAGCAATTCCACTTCTAGGAACATGTTAAGGCAGAATAAAATATACACGTGCAATTTGCACATAAATATCTCTAGTAGCATGATTCATAATAGCAAAAGTCTGGAAAGAGCTCAAAGGCTCAATTTAATTGATGAATAGACTAAAAACACACATCTATACAACATAGTATTTTCATTCAATAGTAGAAAGCAATGATCCCTGAATACATTTTACAACACAGAGGGAAATGTGAGAAGCCAGACCACAAAGGTCAAACTGTGTGATTCCATTTATATAAAATATCCATAGTTGGCAAATCTGCAGAGTCAAAAGGTTGGTCAGTGGCTGTTTAGGGTTGTGGGGGCTGGGAGAATGGGGAATGACTTCTAAAGGGCATGGGATTTTTTCTGGAGTGAGAAAAATGTTCTAAAATTCACTGGGGTAATAATTGCACAGTTTAAGTATGTTCTTTAAATGGGTCAATTTTTAGGGCATGAATTATATCTTTATAATCTATTTCCCACCAAAAAAAGAAAGTCTTTTTTGATGAGGTTAGAGGCCAAGATATAATTTAAAAGTGGTACAGATCCCCAAAGTCCAATAGCGCATGAATAGATAATAAAAATGTGATACATATACACTATGGGATTTTATTCAACTCTGAAAAAAGGAATTTTTAGGTAAGTGAATAGAATTGAGAAAAATGTACTGAATACAATAACCCACATCCAGAAAGACAAATCTGCTGTCTAGGGCCATTGAGATAGGGTATGCCTTAAGGTAGGGAGTGTTGCAGAGAACAGGTGATAAGAAAATGGAGAGGGGAAAACCAGGGACGTTTGAGTAGGGATGATGTAGCAGCGTGCAGAGGTAAGGAAGAAAGGACAGAGGGTCAACCTAAATGCAGGGTACATGAAAACACATACAGACTCTGTAAGCCAAGGACAGTTAGACTTAGAAGGGAGATATTCTGTAGGGGTTGTTAATGATACTCCTAAAAGCCATGGCCAGAAAGGTTCCATGTTCCTGGACCCCAACTCTGCAGTCTCTTATTATTCCTCTTAGTCACCCACTGTATCTAGTTGATAAAAACTTATTGTTGAAGATAACACGTACTTTGATAGCAAGAAACAGAGACAACGTGGGGTGGAGCTGGAATCTTCCTCCTTATTGTCTAGCTTTTACAATGCTGAACAGTACTATGCAGGCTGTTGAGTCTTACCCATCTGTGAACCCTACAAACTGCAAAACTAATCTTATGGGCAAGATATACCCACTGGGGCAACAGTGACATGGCTATTAGGGAGGCAACAACTCTCTGATTAGATTTGAGGCCTAATGCATGTGAAGGAATTCATGCCTGAAACTGTTAAAAACCCATGGCTGAGTAAGTCTTAGGGCCTATGGAGAAATTTCTTAGTACTGATTACCTAAATTGTCATGGTGCCAAGTTGCTTCTGTATATCTTTTGTATACTCAGAAACAAATGCTATGCTCAGCCTAATCAGAGAAGCTTTCCCTGCAGTAAACAGAGATACATAACTGCTTGGTACTGAGAACAAGTGATGCTTGAGTGCTTAGCCTTAAACAGGACATTTAAACACCCCTTGTCTGAGGCTTAACAAACATGTTGGGGGAGTGATATAAAAGCTAGAAGATAGAAAAGCTGTGAAATACTGTCTTTTGGCAATAACACACACAATGCAATCATGCTCTCTCAGCAGATGTGGCTGCCTGCCTGCAATGGCCTACACAACATTGTGCAATCCACAGTCAATTGTAGATTAGAGGGGCTCAAAATGCCCAAACACTCTCTGCTGAACTATTGACTGTTCATGGATTCTATGGGAGGGGTAGACAATGTTTTCAGTTGTATCCATCTATGAGCCTATTAGATGCCAATGGATAGCTCCAAACTCATGGTCACAAAGATGGCTCTAGTTAAACTCAAGAAGTCACAAACAAAGGACAGGAATAGGGTAAAGGGACTTGGAGGGAAAAAGAAGGACAGTAAATAGGGGTGGTAGACAGTAGAGGGTGACAATAATCTGAATGTATTACATATATTTATGAATTTTTTAATGAAACAGTTATTAGAAGTTATTTTTAAAAAGAAAGAAAACTTCCAGGGCTTTGATTATTTCCCAGGTTTCTTCAATGATAGTGTGTACTTGACTACTTAAAGGGGCTACTAGGTCTGTGTGGATGGATGAGTCAAACTTCCTGTTCTTAAGATGGAGATTGCATGGCCTAAATGCCAATTCAAAAGTTGCTCACTGCTATATAAAAGACCAGGTCACATTTGATTTATCAGTGTCATTTTAAAGCCAATGCAAAGAAGACATGACCTCTGTTGCTTTTTAAATGGTTGTGAGGTGTATTTTCTTATAAAAACCACACTTTGATAAAACTACACATAGGAAAGGGGCTGTGTGTGTTCTAGGTTTTGAGTATTATAAAGTATGCAGCATATTTTAAATGAAGGCTGGGCTGATTGTCCTGTTGTAAAGATTGTCCTGTTGCCTTGCTTTTCCATGCCTCCTACCTCCTGGGAAGACACTGACTCACAAGGCTGCTCAGTGTGATGTGGCCTTTTGGTTATTCCACACTTCAAGAACTCTCCGGAAATTCTCTAATTCTCAGAGGCAGAGAGCCATTTTTGTAGAAGAAACAGTTGTTTTTTTGTTGTTGTTTTTTAAGCCTGTCTCTATAATATCAGTTGGACCATGATATCCTGAATTATCTTGAAATGTAAAATAAGGAGACTAGGGTGTAAGTACCAGAAGTCACATCAGCAGCATTGGGAATTTGCTAAGCATGTGGAAGGCTGTGTATGTTAATGTGATCTCTAGGTCATTGAAGATGGATAAGTGTGGAGGCCCACAAAGGTTTTCTAGTGAGATTTGAGCCTGTTTTACCCAGCAGGGATGCATTATACTATGGTTACAAGGTGATTGGAAGGGTCTGCACTTGGCTGTGCTAGGGGAGGTCTTTTACTCCACACCTTCACATTCCTATAAAAGGCCCTTTAGAAGAAATAGGAAGGGCTGGTTGATAAGGATCCAGGCCCTCTCGAGACTATCCTGTGTTTCTACCTGTTTCTCTCCCCTCAATCCTTCTATTTAAATATTTCTCACTCCTCCTTTCTCAAGAGTACCCTGGGGAAAAAGTAGAAATGGGCCTCCCACAGAGAAATGGGTAGGTACCCCACAGATAAGCTCCATTCTTGAGAGTCACTATGCAGGGAGAGAGCATCCATGTCCAAATATACTATGTATGATGTCACAATACTGTATACAAATCCCATGTGATCTTGGTGTGTACCATGGTGATTTTCCTCAGTTAGTTTTGGAAGTAGTTTACATTACCTATTAATTGTATTGTCTCTACTACATTTATTATGCTCTATTATATTGAGTAGGGATAATGAATAAGATGATAAAACAAATAATACTACTCCTACTATTAGTAGAGTGAGCCACCATGTTTGAGTACATAGTACAACAGGATCCACTTGAACTATTTTTGTGTGTATTTGTATATGTGTGTGGATGCATTTGTGTGCAGTATCTGTGTGTGTGTGTGTGTGCGTGCGCGCGCGCGCGCGCACACGCGCATGTGTAAGGCAGGGTTTGATATAACTTCCTTAATTTCTACTCCCCTTTGTTTCTCCTTTTAAGACAATCTGTCACTGAACATGGAGCTAACCAACTCAGGTAGGCTGGCCAGTGAGCCTCAGTGATCTACCTGTCTTTGCCTCCCCGGCACTGGGATTAACGTGAACACCATCATGCTCTGATGTTCTCCACGGGTTCCAAGGACTGAACTCAGATCCTCCCGCTTGTGCAACACATACTTTACCAGACCTTCTTCAAGTTACTGCTTGAAATTTTTCCTGATCTCTTTTTCACCTGGAAATTAATAATTTAAAGTGTGTCTCCAGTTCATGAGCCAAACTTTCAATGAATCAAGCACAGATACTGAAGCCATAGGACAAAACAATGTGGCTTAAGAACCTAAAACAGCTTTTCAATTCACCAAATGTCTTAGAACCTCTAGAATTCTGGCCACTTCAAAAATCACTGAGTCAGCAATATGCATAGTTAAGCTTTCCAGAAAAAAATATGATATTGAGCATTTTTTTGAAGGGCTAGGGAAATTCCCTGGGGCAGATTCCACAGGACAAAGGGAGCTGATATTGCTTGTCACAGCTTTTTGGATGGAGACAGGAGTTGGTCATATGGGATGCAAGGAAACCCTTTATATGTATACGTATACATATATGGGGTGCAGATAAGCCTGTAAGAAAGATAAAATCTTTCCACTAAACCCTTTGAAAATCTTGCATTTAAACCTTGTAAAATTGCCCATCTGGACCAGAGGTGAGTGCCTGGGGTCATACCCAGAGAGGCTTGCCCCTAGGTCCCATCTCTGGGCACCAGCCCTTCGGGGGAAGACCTGCCCAACTTAGCCCCAGGTTCTGGCCATCAGGCAGGCCCCAACAGGAAGGTTCCCCTTCTCCTAGACCCCCTCCATCTGCAGTCTACATGCCCTTTCCCCACATCCATCCACCCGAGACCCCCCTCCCCCAGTTCCTGAGAATTGGAGACCAGCCCCCAGGTCCCATCCAGACCAGAGCTCTGTCTGGAGCAAGAGCACTGATAAGACCAAGAACGAATCCACAAGGAGATGGGCGGATGTCAAGGCAGAAGTACATACAACAAAATAAAGAGCAACACCAAATCACCAGAACCTAGCCCTCCTCCAACAGTAAGACCTGAACATCATAAAATGGAAGAAGCAGAAGAAAGCAACCTTAAGAATAACATTATGAAGATGCTAGAGACCTTTAAAGAAGAAATCAAAAATGAAATTGAGGAAAAGACAAACAAAAAATGGGAAGAATGCTATAAAAACTAGAGGAAAAGACAAATAAAGCAGAAGAAAACAATAAATCCCTGAAAGAAACCATGAAAAAGCAATGAAACAGATGAGGGAAATAGTCCAAGACCTGAAAAGGGAAATAGAAAAAATGAAGAAGTCACAAACAGAGGGAATACTGGAAATAGAAAATCTGAGTAAACAAACAGGAACTACAGATGCAAGTATAACCAACAGAATGCAAGAGATGGAAGAGAGGATCTCTGGCGTTGAAAATACGGTAGGAGAAATAGATTCATCAGTCAAAGAAAACACTAAAGCCAACAAAGTCATGACCCAAAATGTCCAGGAAATTTGGGACACCATGAAAAGACCAAACCTATAAATAATAGAGATAGAGGAAGGAGAAGAATACCAACTCAAAGGCACAGAAAATATATTCAACAAGATCATAGAAGAAAACTTTTCCAACTTGAAGGAAATGCCTATGAAGATACAAGAAGCCTATAGAACAGACTAGACCCCCAAAAAAGCCCCCTTGCCACATTATAATTAAACAACTAAACATACAGAATAAAGAAAGAATATTAAGAGCAGCAAAGGAAAAAGGCCAAGTGACTTATAAAGGCAAACCCATCAGAATAACACTCAATTTCTCAATGGAGACTTTGAAATCCAGAAGGACCTGGACAGATGTAATGCAGACACTAAGAGACCATGGATGCCAGCCTAGACTAATATATCCAGCAAAACTTTCAATAATTATAGATGGAGTAAACAAGACATTCCAAGACAAAGCCAGATTTAAACTATACTTATCCACAAACCCAGCCCTACGGAAAGAACTAGAAGGAAAATTCCAACCTAAGGAAGTCAGATACACCCTCAAAAACACAGGCAACAGATAACACCACAGCAGTAAACCCCAAAGAAGAGAAGTACACACTACCACCAAAAACAAACAAACAAACAAACAAAAAAAAAAACAAAAAAACGGCAATAAACAATAACTGGTCATTAATATCCCTTAATATCAATGGACTTAATTCACCTATAAAAAGACACAGGCTAACATAATGGATATGAAAGCAGGACCCATCTTTCTGCTGCATATAAGAAACACACCTCAAATTCAAAGATAGACACTACCTAAGAATAAAAAGCTGGGAAAAGACTTTCCAATCAAATGGTCATAAAAAGCAAGCAGGTGTAGCCATCCTAATATCCAGCAAAATAGACTTCAAACTAAACCTTGTAAAATTTCTTGTATTTAAACCTTGCTTTTGGTTGCTCAAAATGCATCAAATAGCAATCCTAGATTCTCTTTCTGAACATAGTGATGAGCCAAATTGTGTTTTTCTCAAGATCATTTTCTTTCATGTCTTATTCATCAGGCTTACAATTTTTTGATATAGCTTTTTATCCCTAGATTTGTTTTTCTATATTCACTTTATTTACTCCCTGCCTGGAACCCCATGGCTACCCCTATGGTAACTTTAATGGACCTCCTTTGCTCTCTGGCTTATGACTGGATTTACCCAACATGGTGCTCAAGTATAGATGGCTATCGAGGGCAGTACACTTGTTAACTTTACATTTTCTCTTCTGGGTTATAGATCCAGTAGTTCCTCTGCCAAATATCACATCTTCAATTTCATGTTTTTTTTATTATATGTTCAGACTGTCCTAAGATCCTTCAAGTCCTTTGGAAAGAATGAACCTATCTACTCTGGAATCCTGTCTTCTGTTCTCACTAATTCCACAGCTATAAACAATCCTTTACAAAACTCTCTTCAACTTCAACATATGATTATAGCATTTAAATATTGTTTGGACATTAACTGGTCATTTACTGAAATGTGATCAAATGCATTTAAATTAAGCTGCTATTCAAATTACTCAATTATATTTTTTAAATTTCTCCTCATATCTTCTCCTTTTTCGAAGGGTGTGATGAATATTCCTGGATGAGATTGATGCTGTGAGGCTGATGTGAATGTTCACACTCAAGAGAAATGGACAGGGGAGAAATTAAAGCCCTGAGACATATTTATTTTTCTAATTCAAGAAATAGGGATCTATGAGGTAGGCCATCATTTTGGAGCATATTCCTGTGAACTGTGGTCATAGAGGTTCTCCAGGACCAGGGAGAAAATGGGGACTGTAGAGAAAGAGGTGGTGTTATCACACAGAATGCAACCAAGAGACAAAGTAAAAGAAACAGCATGACTTCACTGTAAAGTGTCCTTTGTAGGTATGAGATGGCTAGGACACAATCACTGAGGTGTCTTTGTACCAGTGAGAGGTCAGTTGTCAAGTATCTCTGAATGCAGATGGTGACTGTTAGAACATGCAAGTCCTTCTGGAAAAAGACAGACCTGGACCATGTCAGGCATGAGATGGTGTCACAGTTTTAAAGGACTAAGAGCAGCAAACAAAAGAGGAGATGATGGTGTGATGATGAGAGAGTGAGCCAGCATGAGTGATGATGAGCTGTAAGAACCATCTGCCCCAAATTTCAAACCAGGGAATTAAGGGCATGATGATGAAAAGACTGCCTGATTAACGTCCCTTAGAAATGAATGGACTCTGCATTGGCCATAAGGTCCACTGTCTGGACAGTAGTTTTGATTTGGTTCAAAGAAAATGAAAAGTAGGAACTGGAATTTCTCAAACAGATACAGTGTGAGACACTTCTCCATTTTGTGGTTTAAATTTAATTCGTGTGTGTGTGTGTGTGTGTGTGTGTGTGTGTGTGTGTGTGTGTATGTGCATGTGCCCCCCCCAAACACAAGTTCAGGTACATGTGCTTGTGCATGTATGTGCCCATGCTTGCAAAGGCCAGAGGTCAACATTCGGTGTCTTCCTCAAACACTCTCAATCTTATTATCTGAAACAGAGTCTTTCATATTGAGCCTGATGCTCCAATTTGAGCAGAATGGCTGGCCAGTGAGTTCTAGGACTCTCCTGCTCCCAAAAGGCCAACTACTTAGATTTTCAGGTGTGTGCTAACACTCATGGCATGTTTATATTGGGCCTGTGTGACAAGCACTTTAACAACTAAGTCATCTCTCAATGCTCATTTTTATTGTTTTATGAAAGATCTTTTTCCACTTATTTAATACATAAGTGTACTGAGGTTTGAAATTCACTAGTATAGGGGTATAAAATCAGTGACTATTAGAGCCTGAGTAAAACTCAATGTGTTCTGCATCTGGAGCTAGCTGTGCCAAGCATCTACTTCTTTAGGCCAAAGAGTCACTTTCCCACATCATCATGGGAAAAAGAATCAGTCAGAAGCATTCAGCACAGACACAATAATTCAGCTAATTAAGGAAAATATTGACTTGTGCACCCGAGACTTGAAAGAAGAACACTATGAACCAGAAAGTGGAAAAAGTCGAGGAAGCCTTGAATGAGACAGTATTAAGTTTGCAATCTGTGGCCAATAAAGTTAATAAGGTGAAACCCCATATTTTAAACTCACATTAACCATATGCACTTATGAAGTTATACTTCACAGCTCCCTTCTGCTCCAGCAAATCTCAGCTGAACACCAAAATATATTTGAAGTACATGTCATACAATGATTAAATTGGGAAAGTTGGCTTTAGAATTATGATGCATAAAAATCAACCAGGAGTGACATGTAAAACAGATTCCTGGAGCCATCTCTGGGGATTCTGATTCAGTCAGACTAAAGTAGAACTTGGGAGCATGTACTGTAACAGCCACCCCTGGAGGCTCCCATGGTGCCTTATTCTCTTGGTGCACTGGCTAACTGTAGCCTGACCTAAATCTGTCACAGGCAAAACAATCCCAGGGGAAAATAGGTATATGTGGCTGATGTGTGGATATAGCTAGTTATGAAAGTTGATTATTATAACTGTGTTTCCCCCCATTTTCTTCTCATTCTGCTTAATCTAGGCTGTGCTGTTCATCTGACTGTTGCTCTAAATTTACTCTACAGTTTAATTCACAAACTCATATAAAATGGTATGGATGGAAATAATCCTACTATGATGTCTGGAAGCCACATTTTCAGATTTTCAGAAAGTGACTAAGGTTAGATAAAGCCATCAGAGGGCAGAGTCATAGCAGAATCTTGGTTGGACATAAAGATATTCATGCTGCCTCTTGCCATGTGCCACTTGGTCTGCCAAGCAAGAAGGCAGTTGAGGAACCTAGAATTTGTGTATCCCAAACTGTGAGCCAAATAAACACTTCTTTTTCTTTATAAAGTAACTTGCCTTGTGTATTTCATTACAGTCATGAAAAACAGACTAATGCTGTTACCTGCCCCACTTACCCACTCCTTTTTCATGTCACTCTTGGATCATTAAATAGTATGTCATTGGAACTCTCTAAAACATTCTTTTAAAACTGTTACATCGGCCGGGCGGTGGTGGCGCACGCCTTTAATCCCAGCACTCGGGAGGCAGAGCCAGGTGGATCTCTGTGAGTTCGAGGACAGCCTGGGCTACCAAGTGAGTCCAGGAAAGGCACAAAGCTACACAGAGAAACCCTGTCTCGAAAAACCAAAAAAAAAAAAAAACAAAAAAACAAAAAAAAAACCTGTTACATCATCCAATCTGCTACAGGATAACTAACCCTCCCACATTAATTTCATTCCTTTCTGTACAAAACATTTGTTTACTTAAAATTGAGAGATGAAAGTCAGATCCTTGACTTGCCATTTAAACATCTCTGAAATCTAGCCATTCCTTGTCCTCCAGGGTTACTTTCTTCACTTTACTTAAAATTAGCTTCCTCAGCTGTATATTATGAACTCTGTGATTGCTGATGAACCAGATACAAGGGAGGACACATCTACTTTCATCTCTCCCCATTTCTGCCCGAAGATAGGGAGGAGGATGTGTGAAGATGAAGCAATAAAAAGCTGGTTAAATTTTTTTTTCTGTCTGTGAGGAAAAATCCTGCCCATTAATATTCATCAAGACTCTTGATATAAATACTCTTATTTCAACTGATCAAGAGTGACCAATATGATGATATTAAAATAGTTTGGAAGAATGTGGTGGTTGCCTATCACAAGCCTTTATAAGCCTACTCAATGCACTCATGGGGCTAGGAATTACTTTCTTTTCTGAATATTCCACAGTGATGTCTACTTACAAGAGACACTCTATATACCTCCTCTAAAATAATTAGAGAATATTAGTATACATGCACATATTGTTCAGCCTTGGGAGTCTGCCTGGTTTGTAGGAAGATGACTATTGTCACATGACATATTCAGAAATCTGGTAGTAGCTGCTAAGATCTAGTTTTTGAAATATGTGTTCTACACTCTTGGTTCTGTGAAGGCCCAAGACCTTTCCATCAGTGACTTATCTCTTTTGCTGATGTTTATTATCTACACATCTTAACCACGAGGTTAACCTACCTGGTTCCTTGATGTATTGGGCCTCAGCAATGGCAGCTGACAGAGGCCTGGAGCTCCCAACTCTGTCAGTTAGATAACAAGCCAGGATTTGCTCATCCCTAATCTAGGAGCTGAGGGAGAACTGAGCAACAGGAATAACCTTTTGTCTGCCTAGTTCTCTCCTTTGCTCATTTCCTTTCTACCATGAAATAAATTCATACAAGTCCCGAGTTGTTGAAGGGATCTAGAGAACTTCCTAGCTTTCTTCTGACCCAGAGCCCTACCCTGGGGTCCCTTGCTTGACTTACTTGCTTATTTCTAAACCTGGCATCAGTAGTCTTGTCTCTGTGGTATCAGCTTTCGGGGGGGGGGGGTTGCTAGGAGGGTAATCTGATTTCCTTTTCTGTTCTCCCTGGCTTTTTATCTTCCTTGCTGAGGAGCTTGGATTTCCAGGTCCTTTATGGAGGTCATTTATCTTATATTCTGACTGATTTCCATAAATGACTATAGAGTGTATGAACCAATAAGCAAATGAATTATTTACTTTCTCCACAGATATATAAACAAAGGGACAAAGGCAGAACCTAAACTTGACATTAGGCTTTGATCCTAGAACTCTGTAGACATAATGAAGCCTCCAGTCCCTTAAAATCTCTTACATGAGGTTACATACACACTTCCAGTAGTTGTTTCATGCAACCTCATACAGAGGTGCCTCCTGCTACGATGATGTTCTGTCTCTGTCTGTCCTGACACCTCTTTGTCCTGTTTCATAAGGTTGAGAGGGGAGGTCTTTAAAATTCATATTTAAAAATTGTCTTTTTTTTTTTTTTTTTTTTTTTTTCCGAGACAGGGTTCCTCTGTGTAGTTTAGTATCTGTCCTGTCCTGGATCTCGCTCTGTAGATCAGGCTGGCCTCGAACTCAGAGATTTGCCTGGCTCTGCCTCCCAAGAGAGTGTTGGGATTAAAGGCATGCACCACTGCAGTCCATCAAAAATTGTCAAGTTTTTAAGATTATAGTTGCAAAGATGTAAACTTTGGAATTAAAATCTGACCTCTTTATGTACCGTCTTCTCTGGCACAGGAGATTCACAATTAATATTAATGGTGGAAAAGGAAGACAGGGGAATGAAGGAATGAAAATCTCCATCCCTTAACATTTTGTACACCATTAGTTATGTGGGTTGTTGAATTCTGAATCCAATATATACTTACTGTCCTTTCTCCATAGATAGATAAGTGGTATTTTGTTAATAGTCACAGCTATTCTGGTTGAAAAATGACTGTATACATTTTTATTGTATATCAATTACCCAGTCTTTGTAATCCTCTATAACAACAAAAATGGACCAAGAAAGGCAGACTGTTCTTTTATCATCAGTGTTGAGCATATTTGACTAAAACCTCTGCATTTTGGAGAGCAGAATATTTGTTCAAATGCATCATTTCCTTTTTCTTTCTTTCTTTTTTTGTCAGATTGTGGTTCTATAGGCATGCTGCACTTGTCAGGGACCTGGAGAGGTGAAGGACATGTGACAATTCCTTGTTTACTTTTCAACATGGACAATTTCTTTTCTTCATTTCAATTCTCATCTACAATCAAAACCCAGCTTAAATACTTTTTCCTACATGCCACCTCTGCATGTTTTGCAAAATTCTCTGATAGCATGACTGCCATCTTGCAGTTCCTCGTGTCTTGCTACATTTGGCATGCCAACTTCCTTGAAATTATTTTAATTATCTGACTTGTATTTCTGTAGTATTGGAGCTGATGCTTTTCAAGCTCATTCTGAGGCTTTCATTACATGTTGGAATCTACATTTCAGAGAGTTTCGGTATGTGTAGATGAGGGCATCACTTTTTTTTTCAAGCTAGGAGTCAAGAACCTCAGCTACCTTGATTTCCCACTCTCCATTATGCCTACTATCCGAGTTCTAAGACTCAAAGCTTTTAACAAAGTGTAGATGACTCAGCAATTGTCCTGATGGCAGCTTTCCCAGAGAGAACACATTGAATAACTGGGAAGGACCTGCTCCTTCAGGGTCTTAAATATTTAGGGAGTAATCTTCTCACTGGGTATCTCTAAATTATTTAAAACTCCTTGCCCTGTGGTCAGTTCTCTCTGCAGCCTGGCTCCTTTCTTTTCAGAAGTAGACAGCTTTATTGCTTAGTCAGAATGACTCTTACCTAAGGCAGTATGCCTATTAAAAACCACATACATTACAAGAAGGCAAGGAAGAGGGCACACGTGAAGCAGAAGCTTCTGGGAAAACAAGAAAGCTGGCTCTCTTCTCTGTCTTCTGCAGGCTAGGGGTGAGAACACATATGGGACAAAGTTACCATTTCTACCACCCACTGTCAGGCTCATCGGAAAACAGCATTTCCCACTATAGGAATTTGGACTGTTTTCTCCCTCTGCACTGTCAGATCACTTCCTTCACAACACAAAACTTCTTTGATTTTGAGGAGACATGTGTGGGACATGGTAGCTAACTTCAAACATTTTACAGACTGATGTTTTCTCGAGGGATGACCCCCTTCCAGGCAGAACCTGCCAATGTAGACTGGAACTCAGTGGGAAGGAAATTGTAACATAGTTGTTTTTCTAACCTTTCATCCATGGGACCCATGCAAGGCTTTGAGCAGACAGAACTTTAATGATGGTAAGCACTGACTCCAGAATCTGGAAACATCCCACACTTCAGTATCGCTTTTAGGGTCCTCAGGTTGATGCACACACGCAGCTTAGGTGGGTCACACTCTCTTGCTGAAAGTTTACTCATCCCACTTTGGTGTTTCTCTTTGCTCTTCTGATGCAACAGAAACAAACTGTTGGTCCTTCCTTCCTCTGTCATGAGTTTGGAGTCTCAATTGCTCTGTCACTGGCTTCAGTAGCTAATAAAACTCAGTCATCTCAGTGCTTGTGGCCACTTCAAAACTTCAATGATTAGATTCATTCACTGGTTTTATTCCCAGGCTGTGTGCCACCCTTCACCTCGTGATGCTGTTGACATAATATTTGTACATAAGCTTTTGCTGAACAAATTGGGTGAAGTGAAGTGAGGAGAAAACCAGCAGAAGGGAAGTTTTTCTTGAGTTCTTAATGCAAGGAACAATTCATCTCTTAAATGAACCTTCTTTCTCTGGGAGGCTCCTGTGGCTAAGCTCATTAAAAAATAAAGCCATAAGCATGCCATAAACCAGGTAAAATGTCTCAGTGTGAACATTGCAAAGGTATCAGACTTGAGACTCACAGAGGAGTGAGGGGGCCAAGATGGAAAATCTAGGCCCATATTGATCTGTGAATCTCTCCCTCCAGAATCAGTAAAATATGCTCCCATGAAGAGACACAGAGATAAATAACATATACTCTTTGTCTTAGAAAACATTGTGATTCAATAATTTTGGAAACTAGAATTTTTAATCTATGTAAAGAACTATAGAAACTAGATACATGGGTAGAACTAAAATAAATTGATGATGGTGTTTCATTGTAGATAAAATGTGATATATTGTGTTAGGAAAGAAACTGGAACGTGATCTCAGGATGAGGTCAGTTGCAGGGTATGATTAGATGGTGTGACTGGTGACTTATGCATGTGTGAAGTGGAATAGGCATTTTGAATATAAAATCTCTCAATACAAATGAAGTGGCATTTTATTTTTATTTAAATTTTTATGTTTATGTTTATGTGAGTTTAAATGGACCACATGTGTGAAGATGCCCAGAGGGCATTGGAGCCCCTGGAACTGGAATTATCAGTGATTGAAAGCCACTAGATATAGGTTCTGGGAATTGAACTTGGGCCCTCCACAAGAACAGTAGGAGCTCTTAACTGCTGAACTGTCTTTCCAGCCCCTAAAGTTATATTTTAATTGAGTGAATAAAGTCAGCCCTGAAACATATATACAAGTAACACTATACAGACTAAGAAGGTTTTATATATGTGTTTAGGAATACATATATATTTATACATATAATATACACACACATATGTATGTACGTATGTATATGTGTGTGTGTGTGTGTGTGTGTGTGTGTGAACAGTTAATGAAAAAAGAGGCCATAGATTTGAATGAGAACAAGGAGTAGTATATGGGAAGGTTTGGAGGGAGGAAAGGGAAGGGGGAATGATGTAATTATATTATAATCTTACAACATAAAAGTAGTTAAAAAAGAATGACTTCTACCATTATATTAGAGCTCAGATATTGCTTTTAACTGTAAAGGATTACTGAATTAGGCATTTGTATAATCTTTAATATAATTTAGAAGTAAACAATTGTACTTGTTTATTCTAAGCTCTCTGAGTACTACTTGAAAGACTAACACAGAGTATTTTTGGTGTGGTATGTTTTGATTGTTCCATGTCACACTCATCCTAGAGTCTGAGAATAGAATGTGGGGAGTTTCTTTGGGAAATCTTGGCATGAAAGTGCTCCAGTGAATAACAGGGGACTTTATGAAGATGTGGGCATTCCTACACTGAGTGCATGTCCTGAGACACCTGAGTAAACCCCAAGCAGCACTTTTGGTTGCTCCTCAGGTCTGTAAGGCAGGAAGTTAAGGCTGAGGCAGGGCTGTCAATAGCCATCTTCAGTACTGCTGTTTTAAGATATCTCCATCAAACACTAGCTAAGAAAAGCACTCTCAGTGACAGTATAAAAGGCTAAGTAATTTGGGCAAAAATGAATCAGAAAAGTCCCTAGACAGACAACTGTCAAGAATGAAGTTGGGGAACTTGTCCCATACCATACTGAAACAATAATACAATCAATGACTTAATATAATGACAGAAATATGTTTTACACCATGATACACTGTCAGGAACATGGAGAACAAAGGAAACAGAAGGTATATTTGACTTTATCAAAATATGTAGCAGATTTAAATCCAGAATTTATAATGAACCCACACCATAACTCAATTTAAATGGACCATGAACTTGAATAGATATGTGGAAAGGCAATGTAAGTGTCAAAAGATAGGGCTCAGGTGAATCTCAACTGCCCAGTGTGCAATAAGCCCTGAGCTCAGACTCCACAGCTTGACATCGTGGTGTACACTTTCAATCCTAGGACCCAGGAGATGGAGGCAGGAAGATCAGGCGTGAAAGGTTGGTCTCTGGCTACACAGTGGGTTTCAGGACTGCCATGGCTACATGAGATCCTACCTAAAATAAAATCAGAAAAAAACCCCACATTTGACAGTTAACCTGTTGGAAATGAAAATCAAGACCAAATGGGACCCTTGTTTGTTAATGCTAGGACAGCAATAATAAAATAAAAATCTATGAAATGTCTAGTATTAGCAACAGTGTGGGAAAGTAGTAATTCTGGTATGGCGCTATGGGAATTTAAAGTGGTTCACTTTGGAAAGATGGTTGGCAGTGTCTAAAAATCTAAACATAAAATTACTATATGATATTGCAATTCTATCCCTACACATATACCGAAAAGAACTGAAAAGAGGCATTTAGCAGACATGTAGACATGTAATCATAGCAGAGGCTTATTGTCCATATAGGCATGCAATCATCATGGCTTACTGTTCACAGTACAGGTAAAAGACCAAACATCTATCCAGAGATGAATGGACAGGTAAATTCTGATATCTGGAAATAGTGAAATTTTATCCATCTATAAGAATAAATGAAATAAAAGAATGTTATAATGTGCAGAAGCTGTAAACTTTATGTTAAGTGAAAAAAGCCAGAAAAAGCTCACATATGTACAATTCCATTTATACAAAACTTCCAGAATAGATAAGTATATATAGGAAGAACTCAGCTTGGTGGCTTCTAGAGGGTGAAGAGGAATGTTAACTTGGTAATAAGCTATTTGAGGTTGATGGAAATATATTGGACATACTTAGAATGGGGATTGCATAGCATTTTACATACAATGTCGCCAATAAATTATTCACTTTAGGTGGTAAACTTTATGTTGTATGAATCTCATTTCAATACATTTTTGTGTGTATGGGTATGCAATGGTGTGTGTGTGTGTGTGTGTGTGTGTGTGTGTGTGTGTGTGTGTGTAGTGTACACATGTGTGTAGGTGCAGGTGCACACTCCTGAGCACATATGTGGAGTTCAGAGGATGATGCCTGGTGTCAGATTTTATCATTATCTTGCTTATTCCCTTAAGACAGCGTCTCTCAGTGAATTTGGAGCAAGGCTGGCAGGCAGCAAACTCCGGTTATCCCAGGTCTCCTGTCTGCATGCCCTACCTCTCTGGGGTTACAGGCATGTTTGGCAATGCCCATCTTATATCTTGGGTTCTGAGGATTTGAACTCAAGTCTTTAGCATGTACAGTAAGTATTTATACCTACCGAGCCATCTCCCAGCCATTTACCTCAATAAAAAATTTAATAATATTAAACACTAGTGAAAGTAATTTATGTCTTGAATTTTATGCTGAAAAGCTGGCCTTATATAATAAAACAGAAATGTTATTTACCTATTAGATAAATTCTAGGTCCTATGGTTATTCAAGTGTCCATAAGACTTTGAAGACTCTGTTTTAGAGTTCAAAATAAAATTAAAAAAAAAACCCAAATAAGTTGAGGAAATCTAAATGAATCAATGTCAAATATGAAATATTGCTGGCTGGAAGTGTTGGGAGTGAAATGGGCATCATATTTGATAAAAGGATGACTTGGTGTAGCAGCAGACTGGGCTCTAAGGACAAGACAAGTTTCTCTGAAGACAGGATGATAACAACCATTCACACTGAAGCATAGGAAGAAAAGAGACCAAAAGAAATGCTTGAAGAACAAACTTAAATTATTGTAATGTATGTGAAGTTGAAGTCTCTAGGGGCATCCAGAGGGAGGTATTAGGACACAGAAGCACATTCAGAAAGTCAATTGCATCCCCAAGTCAGATGAAAACAATACCCACGTCCAGGCTAAAGAAAGCCAAGTAGGATAAGCAGAGGCAAAATCACACTAGGATTTCTTCTTCAAATACTTGAAAAACAAAGGTAAACAGGAAATCTTTGAAGCAGTCAATGGCAAAAAAGCCACAGAGTGAGCAACAACAACTCATTTTGGAGCCAGAATACTGACAGTCAGAAGATAATAGAAAGACAGATTCAGTGCCCTCAAAGGAAAAATACAAACACCAACCTAAATTTTTATGTCTATGAAAACTTCCTTTGAAAGTGAAGTCAAAATAAAGAGATTTCCAAGCAAACAAATGGAGACAGCTGTCATTAGTAGACCCATACTGTGACAAAGTCACAGGGAGGCTGCTTTCAAGACTGCAGAGAAAGCTGACAAGTGGCATATCATAAATGCATGTATTAAATAAGGCCACAGGAAGGAGAAACACAAATACATCATTGTAAGTTTCTTATATTGCACATGGAGTGTTATCTTAATTCAAGGTAGAATTCATAAATTAAGAAGGCAAAGAGTAAATACTCTAGGGAACTAGAAAGGCTATATAAAATTCAGCAGAAAGTACAGTAGAAAATTAAAAATTTTAAATTATTTAAAAAAATAGTAGAAAGGAACTGTAAAAAAGAAAGCATGGGGCTGGAAAGAAGATGGTTCAGCAGTTATGAGTACTCACTCTTTTCTACTTTCTCTTCTACCAGGTTCGGTGTAACTGGGTTTCTGTTGGGGTCTTCAATCTACTCGGACTTGAGTTTTGTGCAGGGCGATAGATATGGATCAATTAGGATTCTTCTACATGCTGACATCCAGTTACGCCAGCATCATTTGTTGAAGATGCATTCTTCTTTCCATTTTATAATTTTGGCTTCTTTGTCAAAAATCAGGTCTTCATAGATGTATGGATTTATGCCAGGTCTTCTATTCGATTCCATTGATCCACCTGTCTGTTTTCATGCCAACATCGTGCTGTTTTTGTTACTGTAGCTCTGTAGTAGAGCATAAAATCAGGGATGGTGATAACTTTGGAATTTCCTTTAGGATTGAATTTGTCTCCTGTGCCAATATGTTCAAGGCTCTTTTCCACTTTCATGAATCAGTAGGATTAACATAGTAAAAGTGGCTATCTTACCCAAAGTAATCTACATATTCAATGCAATCCCCATCAAAATTCCAACACAACTCTTTACAGACATTGAAAGAAGAATATTCAACATCATATGGGGAAAAAAACAGGATAGCTAAAACAATCCATAAAAAATGGAGTACAGATCTAAACAGAATTCTCAACAGAAGAATCTCAAATGGCCAAGAGACACTTAAAGAATTGTTCAACATCCTTAGCCATCAGGGAAAGAAATGCAAATCAAAATGACTATGAGATTCCATCTCACACCACTAAGAATGCCAAAAATAAAAAACCAATAATGACAGCTTATGCTGGAGAGGGTATGGAGCAGGGGGAATACTCCTCCACTGCTGGTGGGAGTGCAAACTTGTACAGCCACTTTCAAAATAAATATGGCAGGTTTTCAGAAAACTGGGAATAATCTACCTCACGACCCAGCTATACTCTTGGGCATATATCTAAAAGATGCTCAATCATACCACAAGGACAACTATACTCAATTATGTTCATGGCACCATTATTTATAATAGCCATAACCTGGAAACAACCTAGATGCCTCTCAACTGAAGAACAGATAAAGAAGTGTGGTATATTTACATAATGGAGAATTACTCAGCTGTTAAAAATAATGACATCATGACATTGGCAGGCAAACGGATAGAATTAGAAAAAAATTATCCTGAGTGAGGTAACCCAGACCCCAAAAGACAAGCATGGTATGTGCTCACTCATAAGTGTATATTAGCTGTAAAGTAAAGGCTAACCATGCTACAATTCACAGCTCCAGAGAGCCTAGTTAATAAGAAGGGCACAAAGTGGAACAGGAACTTATGGATTTCCCTGGGAAGGGAAAATAGAAGAGATCTCCTGGGTAGACTGGGGACCTGTGGGGATGGGAACATGAGGGATTGGTTTGGGGGATGGGTGGAGGGGGACAGTAATGAAAGAGATGTCTTGATGTGGGGGCCAGGTAGAAACCTGGTATAAGGGAAACTCCCACTACTCTACAAGGATGACCCCAGCTAGGACTCCTAGCAATAGTTGATAAGGTCTCCTGAACTGGCCATCTCCTGTAATCAGATGTTAACTGCCCCAATTGTCATTAGAGAGCCTTCATCCAGTGACTGATGGAAACTGATGTACAGATCCACAGGCAAGCAGTGGGCCAAGTTTGAGGAGTCTAGCTGAAGAGAGGGAGGAACGATTCTAAGAGGGTAGGTGGTGGTGGTGGTGGTGGTGGTGGTGGTGGTGGTGGTGGTGGTGGTGAAGATCATCATGAGACCCCATAGAAACAGCTAACTTGGGCTCATAGGAACTCATAGACTCTGGACTGGCAGCTAGGGAGCCTAAATGGGACTGATCTAGGCCCTCTAAATATGTGTGACAGTTGTATAGCTTGATCTGCTTGTGGGACTCCTAGTGGTGGAAGCAGGGCCTGCCCCTAATGCTTTGGCTGACTTCCAGAAACCTATTCCGCATACTGGGCTGCCTTGCTCAGCCTTAATACAAGGGGAAGAGCTTAGTCCTACCTCAACTTGATATACCATGCTTTGTTGACACCCATGGGAGGCCTACACTTTTCTGAACAGAAACAGAGGAAGAGTAGATTGGGAGGAGGAGGGGAAACTGTGGTTAGGATGTAAAATAAATGAATACATTTAATTAATAATAAAAAAGAGTACTTGCTGCTCTTCCAGAGGACCTGAGTTTGGTTCCCAGCATCCATATCATTCGTCTCATCTAACATCCTCTTTTGACCTCTGGGCACCTGCATACATGTGGCATACACTCATACAGACAAGACAAAAGAATAATTCCCTTCCCCCCCTCATATCACCCACCGTCTATTAATGGACATGGAGATTTAAGCAGAGAGAGAAATGGAAGTGTATAGATAACTGGGGGGCAGAGGTAAGGGCAACTAACACCAAGGATGTTTATAAAAGTCATGTGGAAACTTATTTTATAGGCTACATACACACACACATATACACATAACACACACAATACACACATACATATAATAGCTTAATAGTTTAATTGGAATTAGCCACCAGAGGATTATGCTCATACCAGAAACTATAGATTGCCAAATAAAAGGCCAAATGTCAGGTGTGGGATATCTTCCCTCAAATTGTTGGTCAAAGGCGATCTGGAGACTCCCAAAATAATATACTATAATAACATTGCTCTTGTTGTTCACCACAACTTGATGGATAAGAAGATACTGTTGCTCAAGACATAACTCGATTTGTTCCCAAAGCATGTAGAAATCAGGTTGGTACTGACCAGGAAGTTTCTTCCCTGCTGGTTAGATTTCTGTAATTCTGTTAGGACAATCCCTTTATTGATTTTTTAAAAAAATCAGTTATTTATTTTTATTTTATCTGTATGGGTGTTTTGACAGCATGAATGTCTATAAGTCTGATGCCCTCCAAGACCCAAAGAAAACATTGGATCCCCTGGAATTAAAGTTACAGATGATTGTGAGCCGCTGTGTGGGTGATGGGAATTGAACCCATGTCCTCTGGGAGAGTAACAAGTGTTTTTAAGTGTTAGCCATCTTTCCAGCTTCACCAGTTATTTGGAATAGTAATTTAAAGACAAAATAAAGAAACAAAGAAAACCACCAATGTTAATATTAAATACCTATAGAAAAAATAGATCTTACTGTGAAATTTAGAATGATTTTTGCAACAAAAACCAGAGAAGGATAAGAAAACATTTCTACCTTATGGCCCTCTTTTACATAAACATAAAAATCTTTAACAGAACACCATCAGATTCAATCTAGCAATCTATAAAGTGTGAGCGTTTCCTGTCCAGTAGGGTTTATCCTGGGAATACAACAAAGACACTGATGTAGAATCTCAGCTATGGCTGCTGAGGTCATTTATTTTTGACTACTTTGGAAAAGCATTTGGTTAATGTCCTCCTGTGCTATGGTCTCATTCTTAAGTGTTATTTCATTTGTGAGTTCATTTACTAACAGAAATATATACACATTTGTGCTTAATCAATAAGTGGATGTGCAGTGCTGTTCAACACAGCTACACAATGGCAATAAAATGAAATTCAATTGATAGTGTGATAGAGTTTTCAATATTAGTGAACAAACAGTTCCATGCACAGTATGGATAAATTCCACAGTGCAAAGGAAGGTCATGATAGATACACAAGAATATACATTTTGCTCTACTCATGACAGTTTGCAAATTCCATTGTGAAGCTGTGCTGTCAAAGGAGGTATCCAAGGTCCCACATGTGTTGTACTTGTCTTTTTTCTACATCTTATTTTTAAAATTATACATATATGGTTTGGGGGTAGTATATGTATGCATGAGTATAGGTACCCACAGATCCCAGGAGTCAGATTCCCTGGAGCTGGAGTTACAAGTTGTTGTATATCACCTGATGTGGATGCTGGGAATGGAACCAAGGCCCTCTCATGAGCTTTATGAGCTCTTAACAACCAAGCTGTCTCTTCATTTCAGGCTACTTTTCTTGGTCTGAACAGCCATTGTAATAGGTGGATTTACTGTGAGTAATTCCTCAAGCTTTGACTTTTGGCTTACACATTTGTACATGTGCTATTTTCTAATTGAAGGCTAAAAGTTTTTATTTTTGACACTAAATCAAAAATTAAAGTGTCTGATTTTAATGCCTACATTTTGATTCTGATATATAACTTTTAAGTTCCTTCCTTATCTTTTAATTAAAGTGATGAATCTATTTTTAATGCAAAATGTAAAAAATTTTATAAAGGCATATATTTAGCTTTAAGTAAATGAACAGTAAAGACCTTTGATGGCATTTACCTTTCAGTGGAGAAAGAATCCTGTGACATGACATTTAGGATATAACCATCAACAATTTCACTTGAGATGCTGATGAAAGCTAGAGCGAAACTCCAGTCTGCTGATTTTATGTTCCGAGCCTCACTAGTTCTTCATTTGTTCATCCTTCCATTCTTTTGTACACAGTATAGTGGAGGAGGAGACGCCTCTTTCCAAAAAGATTGGCTTATAAATGACTATCCCTTCATTAAGGTATGCTGATGGACCTCTTCAATGTATGAAGACTTTCCCCCTTCTTTTTCAGTAGTGGATTTATTAAATTTGATGCCCTAGACATTTGCCTTCGACATTTTGGCAATGATATGATGAAAGAACCATCTTGTATGCCCAGAAGTAGGCTCTTTCTAGGGTTGCCATTCATCTTCCCAGTCTTGCACATTATCCTGCTCACTCTAACTATTTTAGGATGTACTTTCCTGGAGCACAATGGTTCTCTTTTACCCTGAATATTTACCAAAGGCCCAATTAAAAGGAATCAGTACAGAAGAATTTGGGAACCTGCTGCCTCCATGACACAGAAGACAGATAAGGTGACCATGCACCCAAAAAGCCTGTTTTAAGGAAGTGTCCAGACTGTGTCTCCCATAATCACAATGGTTCATTCTGTAGATGAAGCCACTTCAATGCAGATGATGGAAAGACTGACAGTTAATTTTGTAGTTAGAGCTTTAGATAATTTGACCAAGAACTCTGATCCTGTTCTCACAAGCTAGTATCACAGAAATCACACACAAATCATACAAAAAAGTGGTAATCAAGGGTCCTAGATAGCAGTGTAAATACACAGAACGCATAGGTTTTGCAGGGGCAGTAACAACAAATGGTCACTGTGGTGACTTCAAACAGCAGAAATTTATTGTTTCATGCTTTGGAAGCTGAAAAACAAAACCAAGGTGATGGCAGAGTTGAATTCTGAGAATTCTGTCCTTGGCCAGCAGTGGGTCTTCCCATGGTCTTCCTTTTGTGTTTGTCTCTGTTCTAAGCTTCTCCTCTCATGAGTAGTAATTATATTAGATGAAGCCCACAGTAATGGCCTCATTTTCACATTATCTTTATAAAGAACATATTTCCAAAAACAATCTGAAGTTCTGAAAGCATAGTAATACCTGTAATTTCTTTGTAGAAGGCATATTAGCATTCTGGAAGTTTTTTTTTTTTTTAGCTGGATACATTTTAATGAACCTAGTTATTTGCAAAAGCTTTATAAAGGAAGTTATAAAAAGGAGCGACTGAAGTACTGCTTTGTCCCTTTCTCCTTTGCTCAGTCATATGGTAACACATGCTAATGTAGGGGAATATTAAAAATTAATGACCCTCAGAGTCAAAGGGAATAAACTGAACTCATCCTGTTGGCCATCAAATCAGTTCTTCCCCCATCTCACCTAATAGTAACACCACTTAGCTGTCACCTAGAGTTCCAAGAACGCTTTGACTCCTTCTCTTCTCTCTCTTTTAAAGAAAACAACAGAACAATTGGAATCAGACATAACTGGGTTCAAAATCTAGGTTTGCTTTTGTCTAGCTGACTTTGACATTGCCTTATCTTCTCTCCTTTAAATATTCTCATTTATAAAACATAGGGTGAAGAAGCTATCCTTTTCATAGAGTTGTTGAGGGAGCCAAGTGATGAAAAGATTATATATGCAAACTGTAGATGCCTAGGGAATGTTCCCAATGATTTCTATTATTATAATCAGTACTAAATATGTCTGGCCCTCCTTTTAAACTCTCATTGCTGCATTTTATTTTAATTCACACTACTACTGTTCTAATTTAAGAATGTCTGTTGCTGATATCCTGTGTTCTTGCAGATAGAATCCAACCTATTATTTGCAACTACTTTCCCCAAAGTTCTTGTTCTTGTTTTTTTTCTCATTCTCTAAAAACAACTATAACAACACACTCAACAAAACAAAAACCCTTGATGACTGTTAACCAGAAAAAATGAATTGGAGAGTCTTAACTTGACCTTTTTAGGTCTTTTCGAGGTGTATGTACCTTTTCAACTTCTCTTTGTTTTTATCCTTTATTTTTAACTTGTGGTGCTATCTTGGATCAAGTCCTTAGCCTTGGACTACTCTTGGTGTTTATTAAATGGATTGCTTTATTTAATGTCCAGAAGCCCTGTCTTTTGAATGCTCCATTAACCAGCACAGTAACCTTTGGAAAAATAAGTTGATTTCTTTGGACTTTTAACATGTTTGTATATTGGATGATTTTTACATGCATATTCTAATGTACATTAAGAAATACCTAGAGAGCTTATGGATCATGTAGATTCTACACTGTGTCCCTTAACACTCTGATAATGTCTTTATTTAAAAAAAATAGTGTAACACCAGGGGCAGGCATGCCTTTAATTCCTGCTCTTGGGAGGCAGAGGCAGGTAGATTCCTGGTCTACAGATTGAGTTCTAGGAAAGTCAGGGCTACACAGAGATATTTTGTCTCGAAAATCCAAAACCAAACCAAACCAACCAACCATACCAACAAACCAAAAATAATAGTGTAACATATGAAAGATGTATAAAGTACACCAAAAGTAATTGAACATCCTGACTTTTTATGTAGGTATAAGAGTGTGAACACTACCTACGTCAATATAAAATGCTTGTAGAACCCAGACATTTACACTATCTTCCCAGTCTGTGCATCTGCTAGTGGTAAACAGTCTCATGGCAGCATGATTCCTTTTTACCAGTCTTCACTGAGTGAATTTCTAATTCACATGAAGAAGTAGACTGAAGAAACGCACATTGTCATACTGAATTAGATACTCTCTAGAAACATTTCTTTTTCTCCATCCTCCAACTCCTCTCTAATAGGCAGCACTGGAAGGTCTTCCTTTTGCTTTGCCAATTACCTCTCCAGAATGGTCTCTTTCAAGGAAGGCTAGACATACAGAGCACTAACTGATGACATCAAGTGTTCTGACTGCCCTAACCCATGCAGGCATTTCTTGTGCAAAATCTGTCACCCGGGATCCTTTCCCTCTTAAAACAATTCTCTTAATTGAGACCTAACTATATATTTGTCACTATAGGCTATTTATCTTTGCTAGAATATGCCTCTGCCTGTAAATGTTTATAAAATATTCTTTTCATACTTGTTCATATTTATGTCCTCAAAATAATAATGAATGTTCAGTCTCTCTTATTCTCTCTATTTTGTTTGTTTCTCAGCCTTTCCAAAATCACTCATAGAGCCAGGCAGTGGCAGCACATGCCTTTAATCCCAGCACTCCGGAGGCAGAGGTAGATGGATCTCTGCAAGTTCAATGCCAGCCTGGTCTACAGAGTGAGTTTTAGAACATCCAGGATTGTTTCACAGAGAAACCCAGTCTCAAAAAACCAAAAAGAAGAAAAGAACAGAAAAAGAAAAAGAAGAAGAAAAAAGAAAAAATCACTCATAGATGCTTTAGGATTTTTATTCTCTAGTCCTTGGAATCAGAACTCTGTGCTTCAGCAGCTTCAGAGTCTTGGCTTTGAAAGATAATCTGTAATTGAGAATCAGTAGTATCCCTATTTATACTATATACATTAAGACAACTTCTGAAACAGTAATACTAAGTTTCATCTATGGAGACATACATAACAGTGTCCATGTCCACAGAACTAGCTTCCTGAAATTTCAACCTGTATCATTCCATTCGACTCATGGTCATATACCCCCATACATGGCTTGTTGTTTTATTGTTACTATCTTAAAATTGTTAATATTTTTGAACATTCCAATGGGATTGCATAAAGTAGGAATCCTAGTCCTGCACTATCTAATACCTCGTTTTAAATGTTCTTCCCTAACACCCCCAATATATAGCTTTTAGAATATATTATATTTTATACTCTTATTTGTATCAAAAACTTTTCTTTAGAACCATAAACATAAGTTGTTTTTTTTTTTTATTCACACACTTTTTATAGACAAACCACCTAATGGGCAAAGAAATTAAGTGAATGGACAAGTTCTTTTCACTCATTAGGAATGAATCTGGTTCAGCCCATGTCTTCTGACTTCAACATTTGTTACATAAAAGCACCCTTGTTTCTGGAAAATGCTGTGCCTCAGATTTCCCAGGGTTCAAGTTGAATGGCCCCGCATTATTAACTTTCAGGTTCCTGTATTTTCCTCTTAGTCCAGTCTTTAGGAACGTGCTTCAGCTTGATGCCCATTTTGCTGACTCATATTTAGCAAGAGTTCCCTTTATTTTCTCCTCAGGTCATTTACTCATAATTGCTCAGTCCGCTCTTAACTGATAATTGCAGCCCTTTTTTTTTCTACTTAAAGTGAATTATCCTGAGCTTGCATTTTTTTTTAAAGTCATCTCAGGTTAAATTTGAGAGAATTCCAATGCAATCTCATTTTTTCCTCTCTCGATTATGATTCTGATCTACAGCTAATCTTCAAATCATTAAGGATGCTTCAGTAATTGGAAAGAAATCTGCATGTTTTTTTCATTAAGTGCTCTTACAACTTACCAAGGGATGCTAAACTAACTTAAGTTGCTGAGACTCGCCTTATTTGACCAGAAGAAATTTAAAGCAATTCTATGAAAATGTGGCTTCATTTGCAATTATATTAGTCAGGGGGAAGGAAATGGAGAGTATAATGTAACAAGGTCATAATGACCATCTTCATATGGAAGGCTGATAGAGGCATGAAACTTCAGCACTGGCTTTCCTCCACACACTGCACAGAGTTTTAACCCCATGAACCATCTCGTTCAAGTGAAACTGTACAGTCAATGTCTGTCTTCAAGTGAAGATGGTGATTTGGCTTCTGCTTGCTTGAGAACCCAGTCTTAGATATACTCATTTCATGCTAACTGGTATAGTCTACCAAAGTGATTTCTTAACTTCTGGGAATAAAATAAAAGGGGTTGGTTATGATGATAGAATTCCCCTTCATCTACATAACATTTTTGAGTGAGGACCAGCGCCATCTTTTAAAAAAGTAGATACCACTAGCCTAGAAAGTCACGTAACCAGTCATTTCCATCTTTGTAAATGTCCTACCACCTTCTCCACTTACAAATTTTAAAAGGTGAAATTTTTTTTGTTTAATTAATAGTGTTAAGTCTAGCTGCATCTCTAACTATATACTAAAACACTACATGAACATACTACACTTACAACGGGTGTTGAACTGACCCGTTCTTAGTTTTCATCATGACTGGTCCCTCTGGTCACTCTATAACATATTTTCTAACAATAGTGGCATTTGCCTTTTAAGTAATATAAATAAGATTATTCAATCATTTGATTACAACTCCAGCATACTTCTACGTTCATTTATTCTGCTTTTCAAAATAGAACTTAACACATGTATATATTTATGTACTATAAACAATATATGTAATAATATATATATTTACATCCTCAAAATAACATTATATTTATATATAATTATATATATATATATATTCCATCTATATAGTTTCCCTCTGCTTCCTCCCATCTTATCATGAAATAAGCAAAGAAGAATCCTTTTGTCTAGTTCACCATTTATTTCCCTATACTTATGAGAGTGATGGCATCTAGGGCTGGCATGACGGTTCAGTGGGTGAAGGTACTTGCTACCAAATCTGACAACCTGAGTTCAATCTCAGGGAACCACACATGGTGGAAGGAGAGAACTGAATCCCGTAAGTTGTCTTCCAACCTCTACATGCATGTGCATGTGTGTCTGCACACACACACACACATCTAAGAAATATTTTTACAAAAAGAGTAATGACATCCAGCATATGTTCAAAAGTATTTGTTGGTTAAATGACTGAGTCTGTGAGACAAGGCTGACATTCAGCCTGCCTTTATTTCTGATTCTTCTCCTAATATTCCATCTTTAACACCAATCTTTAGTAAATTGTTGGCTTCTTTAGATGGGGTGGAATTGAATCTCTTCTTGCAGGCTTTATTTATTGGTAACCAGAACCCCAATTCTTCATATAGTCCTGCTTCCTGTCTCTTTGTCTGCTCCCTCTTTCTCATCATCTCATTATCACTATAACTCCAGGAGAAACTAGTCCTCTCATCAGAGTTCAGAACAGGGTAAATCACAAACTTTCTATTTGTCCTTTAGCTATAGTCAAAGGACATACTTCTCCATCTTGAGTGGGATGCCATTCCACTTTGCCTTACCATAGACCCTCCATGAGCCAAGAAATATTCACAAAACATCACATTAAATCCTACATGGACCTGAGGATCCTAGGAAGAATGTGCTTGATGTGACTAAACCAGATGAGTGCCTCTTTGAACAGAGACTCAGATAAATGTTTTCTGTGAGCTGAGCCTTGGCAGGCTTCCATGTAGAAAGATAAACATGTGTTTCATTAGAAATGGCAGGTATATTTGTGCTTACTGGGTCTGCCTATGAATCTGTGGTAAGAACACTATTGTTTCACCCCCAGAGAATAATGGAACTGAGCTTGAATTATTACCTACGGTTCTCTCATCTTAAAACACAGCCATTCACTTAGAAGTTAAGAAGGATTGCAAGAAGCAGCTGGCAGAGGAGTCCTAATGACAGAGACGGGACAGTGAGCGCAACAACTGGCATTCTCAGTGCTTTGAAATGCTTGGCTGCAACTGTCTCTGCCATAAGGATTTCATGAAGACTGATAATGTAGGAAAAGGCCATCTTTCAAGTAACTGACACAGTAAGTGTTAGCACAAAACAAGAAAGGGGGCTAAATGTTTTCCTTGTGTGTCCATTTCTGTGTCTATTTTGTTTTTATTTTTATTATGTATGTATGTATGTATGTATGTATGTATGGTGTGTGTGTGTGTGTGTGTGTGTGTGTGTGTGTGTGAGTGTGTGTGTGTGTGTACACCACATATAAATTGGTGCCTGGGGGGACAAGAAGAGGGCATCATGTGCCCTGGAGTTGCACTTCACAGGTGGCATGAACATGTGAGCTGGAAATGAAACCCAGTCCTCTGGAGGAGCAGCAAGTGCTCTTTAACAATTGATTCATATTTCTTGCCCTTATTTCTCCTCTTTAAAAATACATATTTCCTTAATTTGAATGAAGTTACTTGGGGTGACAATGTTCCCCCAAGTGTACTAAACAAACTAACAAAAACCTTGGTGCTGGGCATACAGAATCTCCTGAAAGCAGAGTCCTGGAGAGTCTAAAAGTAAGACAGCAGATTGCTGTTACCCTGGATTGTCTCCCAAACTCAAAGATAGGACCATATTGCTAAAGACACCACACACTTCAGATGCAGGATTTTGAGAAATGGAGGTGGAACTCACCTAGAAGCCTCCTTTCTAAGGACTAGCTCTCATGGCACTGGGGCGGATTATACAAACTGCCAAGGGAAAAAACGCAACCAAAAGTCCTACTACGTTTTAATAGATTGACAACAATGATCAGCCCGACTAGATATCCCCAAGCATGCAATGTCCTGGGGCTAGCCAACCACTGTCTAATTGGACCCAAGGCATACTTAATAGTAGGGAAGTCATGCCTGGAACTGTAAAACTAGCCCACTCTGGCTGGTAAGGTCATGGGACCTAGGAATAATCTATTATTATCACTTTTCTAAATAAGCACACTTTCTAACCGCATTATTAATATTTATTCTTATACCCACAGATAAGTGTAACTCTCACCTCTCACAAAAAAAAGCTTCTTTCTGCAGCAGACAGAGACCATTAGTGAAAGCTGCCACTGGTCAAAATGCAGGAAGCAGCTATGGGGTTTTCAAGCCCAATTCATGTATCTACAACATAACCCCCACACCTAAGGCTTGGGGAGCATTGCAGAATGGGCGGTGGAAGAATTATAAGAAGTCAGTGGGCCACAGTGGTCTCTGCTTTGAGATTATCCTTTCTATATTTGACAGGGAAGCTGCACCCATGGAATTTCGACCTGATGATCACTTAAGCTTGATCTGCACAGTGACACCAGTGGGCATGCCAATGTGGACGGAGAAAATGTCACAAGGCCCTAGCTCTAGATTACAGATAGAGAAGCACACACACACACACACACACACACACACACACACACACACACACACACGGTAATATACATTACATAATTAAAGGAGACAGAATCATGAATTTGAAAGAGATTGGGGGAATGTGGGAGAGGTTAGAAAGAGCAGATAGCAATTATGTAAATACAATATTCATGTTTGACTTTCTCAATGTTTTTAAAGTAAAAAATTTTGGGAATAATAAAAACATACAATCCAAAACAAAAAAATTATATATTTTGATTCCACGACATCATGGTAATTAAACATCATTAATTAGATATATCCATATATGTGTGTAACTCTATATGTGATTCTACAAGGAAATGCTGCTGCATGTACAGTTGAAGTGTCTCAGGAAAGGCAGGTTGTGAGTTGACTAGAAGTAAACGAACTCTTGAGAAAGTTGTAGCAATGCTTTTAGTGGGAAATCATTCATACACTGATAAAAGAAACCATGGCGCTTGGTATCTAAAACAACTGTCACTGAAGGAGGTGAGTTTTATTGTATATTATACTATATACTATTGTATATCTCTTTTTCTTGAGATATGGTCTTTCATTGTGAAAAAAGAAAACTTGCTATCTCTCTCTTCAACCCTGTAAGTCCTGGGATTACCAGCATTTAGGGTGATATTTCGATAAAGACATAAAATTCTTAGAACAAAGCATAAGGGTAAATTGTTGTGACCTTAAATTTAGAAATTGATTTTTCTAAAAGACACCTGAAGGAGAAAAAATAAAATGAAAAAATAAACTGCTTGTCTTTAAACATAAAGTGTCTTATTCTATAAAGATATTGAATTTGTAAAGAAAATCTGTAAAATAACACAAAGCATTCACAGATTGTATATTAGATAAGGGTCTAATATACAAAAAAGAAAAAAAAAACAAAGACAAAAAAACAAAAACAAACAAACAAAAAACAAATCCCAAAGAACACTCTCAGTGTAAAACATTTACAGCTAAAGACATTCCAGTTCCCTCCTTGTAAAAGACCATGAGTTACGGAGGAGAAACACGGGTTTAGACATGGTAATTCACACAGTGGGCTAGGGACTATGGTTCACAAGCCCTGCTTTCCTCAGGCTCTTTCGGCTGGTTGAGATCATTCCTAGTGGTTTCCTAGACAAGGTGTGACATCCTGTGAGGGCCAGCTGCCTGATGGGATTCTGTGGAAATAAAGAGCAGCCGGTAACATGATTATTTTACAAGGGACTGCCTTCGAACTGCTGTTTAGTGTGATGTAAAAGAAGTGTGAGAAAAATGTTGAGGACCCCTAGATTCCTCACTGTTGAGCACTGTTGAGTATGAGAATATGCCTCTCTTTCCAGGTCAGCCATTGAGGGCGGAGGGCAGATGGCTCCTGAACACTTGGGGTAGTTCCATTAGCATCCGCCCTGCTGTTCGTTGCCGCCACTACCTTATGTGTCATAGTTTGAATGTGAAATGTCCCTCAGAGGCTCATCTTTGAACTTTGGGTCCTCACCTGGTGGTACTGTTTGGAAGGCTGGGGAACCTTTAGGAAGGGTGTCCCTGGAGACATGCTGCCAGCTTTATAGCCAGACCCACTTCCTGCTCACGATCTGCTTCCTAAGTGTGGATGTAATGTCAGCCTTCTGGTTCTGTCCCCATGCTTTCTGTTTGCTGCCGCGTCTGGCCCATCACGGAGAGCTGCGTCTTTCAGAAGTGGATGGAAGCCAGATGAAAGCTTTTCCCTTCAGGTTGCTTTTTATCATAGAAACGAGAAAGTAACTGAGACCAAAAGGATTAGTCTCTCAGTTGATTTGCCAAGGTGATAGTTTCCCATGCCTAAGGTTAGCCTTGTCCAAGCGTGCCTGAGAGAGGCCAGAAGGTGGTTCTAGGATCCTCTAAAGAATCCGTGCTACACAGCTTTATCAATGTCTTCCTTCCTTCCTTCCTTCCTTCCTTCCTTCCTTCCTTCCTTCCTTCCTTCCTTCCTTCCTTCCTTCCTTCCTTCTTTCTTTCTATTTATCTTTTCCAGTACTCAGGGGAAGGTTGTCTTGAGGATCTGTATATTATGTAGCTCCCAGGCTTCAGGGAAAGGAAAGAGTTGGAACAACTCTTATGTCAAGGGAGGAAAGAAATGTGTTGTTTGCTTCTTACTGATTGAGGTTTTAATTCTGTCTTCTCTTCTGCTGTGCTGATTGCTTTCCTGCTTGCTGTGACAAGATCCCTAGTCAAGGAGGGTTTATGTGGGTTCACAGTCTGAGGGGATGGCAATACCATTGTGAGGAAATACTGGGAAGAGTGGGGAGATGCCCGCCATGTTGTAAACTCAGTCCTAGAGCAGAGAATGAACTAAGCTATAAATCTGCAACCATCCCACTGATTCACTTCCTTCAGCTAGGCTCTACCTCCTAAAGGTGCAGCAACTGGGGAACAAGTGATCAAACATGAGAGCCTGTTGGGGGCATTTTACATTCAAACCACACCTGCCTTGTATTTCTATTTCCTAATTTAAATAGAACACTGACATTTTTCCTTCTAACACACAGAGCCACAGCAAGTAGCAATGTGATAATATTTGTGAAAATGCTCTGAAAAGAAAAGACATTATTTTTATAACCATGGATGTAGTTAGATTCCTTTTTTTCATTTTAATGATATGGAGATCTATAAACACTGGAGACTTTCCTCTGTTATGTGACAAACTTTTTTCTGGGAATACCCAACACATATGTCTACTCACCTGAGATAGGCAACCCATGACAGACCAAAGTATGGTTACCACCAAGTCCAACTAAGTGAACTAGTGCGTTTTATTGGGGTTACTTACAGGAATATAGGTGAGGGATTACTTACAGGAGCAGAGATGACTAAAAAAACAGCTGCATCATCAAAGCCCACAAAGCTGGGAACCTGGAGCACGCTGCATAGCCTGGAGGCAGCTCAACAGGCTAGGGAGTGTTCTTTCCAGGTGCCTCTTCCAGGCAGCAGAGATGGTTTCTGCTTCTTCCAGGCAGCTGGTTAGGTCTCAATCTTCTTTGCAGCTCAGCTCTGCTCTTCTGAGAGGGAATCACAGCTTTTATTATTACTCAGTAGGGAGGGGCCTAGTGAATCTGGTCAGTTTCAGGAACTTCCTGAAGCTCTTTTGAGTTGTTTACTGTGTTAGGAGCTTTCTTGCAGGATTGATTTTTTTTTTTGTTTTTTGTTTTTTGTTTTGTCGAGATTTCGAGACAGGGTTTCTCTGTGTAGCTTTGCGCCTTTCCTGGGACTCACTTGGTAGCCCAGGCTGGCCTCGAACTCACAGAGATCCGCCTGCCTCTGCCTCCCGAGTGCTGGGATTAAAGGCGTGCGCCACCAACGCCCGGCTGATTGTTTTAATATCAGAGAAAACTGTTACACAACAACTCCTAGAGAGATTTCTGTAGATAGGTAAATGTGTGTACATATGTATGTGTACACTTATGCAACTATGTACATATATGTGTGTATGTATATAAACGTATGTGTGTGCATATGTGTATGAGACTGTGCATCTATATGATTGTGTATATGTGAATGTTTGTGTTTATGTGCGTGTATTTGTGTATGAGTGTATTTATGTGTATGTGTGCATATGTAAGTTTGATTGTGTGTGTGTATGTGCATAGTGCATATGTATTTATATACATGTGTGGGCATGAGACCATATGTCTCTATATGAGTATGTATATGTGAATATGTTTGTGTGTATGTGAATGTGGGTATATGTGGTTATGTTTGTGTATTTATGTGATTGTGTGTTTATCTGAGTGTGTATGTGTATATGTTTGTGTGTATATGATTGTGTGTATATGTTTGTGTGCATATATGAGTACATTTGTGTATATGCATATGACTATCTGTGTGTGTATGTACACAGAGGAAAATATTATGGTGCCCTAAGTATCATCACAGGGCTGGCAGCAGTAAGTAGCAAGCTGTCCTCTATTCACACTTTTAAAGTCTTCACAATAAGCTTTTCCATCTGATCATGTGTTTTGCACATCCTGCAGCTCCCAGTTATGACCCCCTACATTCCATTTTCCTTCAGGTTTGCCTGCGTGACTCCTCCATTTTGAAGGGTACAGTGGGGATGACTTCACTGGTGGTGGCTTCCTGTGCAAGCCTTCTAGTGGTTTCTTTCTCACACCACACTGAGTTAATTTTGTCGTTAGCATCTCAGGAAACACCCAGAGGCATTTTAAATAAAATACAAATTAGAAAACTCTGCTGCTTTAGTTACTCTTTTCTCCAAAATTTGAAAAGAAATCACTATCAAATTACCCAAGTCACATTTTTCCCTTCTGAAACTCCCAGAGCTGCTCTTACTGTTCTCTGAAACTCTGTTTCTTGCCCTTAGACAGAAATGATGCCTTCTTTGGAGCAACAATACAGAAAACCTGAAGGCCTGTGTACTTAGGGAGGAAAGATTTCCTACAAAGCACAGGGGAAGACTTCACTTAGCACTTGGCACACATTTCTGCCATGCTGCCTCCTGTAGTTCTCAATGTGCAAATTTATGTTGCAGCTACATGGCTTCACTTACAGTAAGCATTTAGCCAGATTCAGTTGGCTAACTGATGGAGGACCATTCAGCTCAAATCATGAACAGGGCATGAATTATAGATATACCCCTTGTTTTTGTACTTAAGACTTTTCACATTAATTTATTCATTTAGTGCTCAAGCGTGTGTGTGTGTGTGCGTGTGTGTGTGTGTGTGTGTGTGTGTGTGTGTGCACATGAGCATGCACACCATGTTATCTATGCACAGGTCAAAGGACAAGTAGGAGGACTTGGTTCTTCCCTTCAACTCTGGGGCTTCCAGGGACTGAACTCATGTCTTCAGATTTGGGGACATTCATTCTCACCTTCTGAGCCATCTTAAGGATTCTTTTCTCTTCATTTTTAAATACAATTACTTTATTGATTCTCAAATATTTATTCTGCTAAGCAGATTAAATACACTATGTGCTTCTGTCCTCTACTGTATTATTCTAGGAGGTAGTGACCATTACAATAGCTAATTTACCAGGAAAGGAACATATTGAACTATGTTAAGAAGTAGTTCGGTTTTCACACAGAAGATGGATCCCATTAAGTATTAATTAATTAAGTCTTAATTAATTAATGGAATACATTAGTACATATGCTTTATTTCACCTGGGAAATCTTCCCAGCATGAAAATGAACAGCAAATCTAATGCCTTTATAGTATGCCAAGTACTAAGATGAAATTTAATTAATTATTGAATTTGATTCTAATAATTGGCACATGCAGTAATATTATTGATAGCTTTCTTTAGAAGACGTGAAATTGAAGCTAAGAATGTTGAAGGAGTGAATCTAAGATTAGAGAGCCAAGTAGCCTCTGCAGTCAAACAGTGCTGATCCGTGTGGTTCCAATTTCAACCTCACACAATAGCCTGCAAGGAAATTCACAACACTGACAAAAAGTCACCTTCAGTCAGTCAATATCACTAACGTCTCCTTTGTCTCTGCATGAAGAAGGAGTGTGATGTTGTCACCTGACTCCTGTGACCTATATGACTTGTGTGGCCATGGAACGGGAAGTGCTTTCTAGAGAAAATCAGTCTCAACTTATCATGGTAGCCTATATCTTTTCTCACTTAGCATTGCAACAAAAATGTTTTATCAAGTCACCAAAACCAAAATAAATATATCTTTAATGGTTAATTAATTTTTATCAAATTGATGGATTGTGATTTAACAATTAATTTTTCTAGTACTTACCAGGTACTCTATTTATCTATGTAGTAAGGATTGGTTAACCTGGAATTATACAATCCCACATTGCACATGCCACTGTTGTATGCTTTACAAACGAGAAAGGCTGCTAAAAGTGAACCCTGGGCTTTGGATATTTCAGGTATTATGACCCTTATTATAAACCTATTTCCCAAACATTCCGTACCAACTTCTCTCCTTGATAACAGGATCACCAAGCTTTCAAGTCAGGTATGGAACTAAAATGTGAAAAGTATCTGCTAGTTATATTTCTACCACCTTTTGAAAATATGTGCTTGTCCAATGAACTATGAGATGAGACAATTTTGTTGAAAATATTTTCCAGCAACTCAACCATTGACAGTTGTGCAATTACTTTTTTTCCCAGTGAAAGTTTAAAAAACATTTAAAATTATTTTTCAGTTGTGTTGCTCAGAGGTACAGGAGCTAGTATGATATCTTGTCATAGCTATGCAACAGTATCAGGTCAGAAACAGACTGCAGTCAATGATCAAATCAGAGTAGTAACAGTCACCCTCTCCAACATTTCAAAATCTCTTGATTGACACATAATAATTGTGCTTATATGGTATAGTAACACATGCATATGTGTATATGATATGTGTATATATACACAGATTTACATATGTGTGGATATTTTTGCTTGTTTGAAGACAAGCTATCAGTTTACAGCCTAGGCTGGTCTGGAGTTCTCTGTGTAGCCCCAGCTGGAACTCATCAGTCTTCTGTTGCAGTCTTCTGAGTGCTGGGATTCTAGGCATGTACTACAGTACCTTCCTTGATATGACTTAATATATATTAACTAAATCACAGTAATTAATGTTTCCCTTTCTTTATGGTCACTTTGTGCTTAGCTCCACACTGTGTGTGACTGTGAACAATTATTACCTCACAATTCTATAGAAGATGAGAACTTGTTATTTCTAGCTGTGTCTTGGTACATTTAATCTCATCTCCTTCAATCTCTCCTCTCTTTTCTCTTCTCAGACTCCAGTAATTTCTGTTATATATTCTAATCAACATTAAAATATCTGTATATGAAAGAGAATAGGCACTAGTGATATTTCTGTCTTGTTTTACTTAACATAATGACCTGCACTTCCTTCCATTTTGCTGCAAATGAAAGCTGTGGTCTGGATCATAACTGTCTCCCAAGATCTATGTATCAGTGCTTTCCCTGCAAATGAAAGCTATGGTCTGTATTGTATCTGTCCTCCAAAGATCTGTATATTAAAACTTCCCCAGCAGTGCTATTGGGGACCTTTAAGAGATAGGACATAGTGGGATCTCCAGGTAGGTGTAGTTGTGTCTTTAAAGGGTCAGTTGAACCTTAGCCCTTTCTTCCTGTCTTTTGCCTTTCTGGCCATGAGGTGCGTGGAGTTACTCCACTCTATGGTACTATCCTGATAGACACCCGTAGGTCCAGAGAATTGGATCTAATTGAGTATGGCTGAAATCTACATAAATGTGAACCTAAATGGGCCTTTGTCTCTTTACAAGTTATCTTATGTATTAGTTTCAAAATGGACCAACACTCATTGATACTTAGAGATAATTTCCAGAAACATAGTCAGAAGAAGGGTAGCCGGTTCCTGTGGTGTTTCTACTTTGAGTTATTTAAAGAACCTTCATATTGTTTTCCACAATGGCACTGCTAATTTGCATTCCTACCAACAGTTAGGTACACCTTTTTCTCTACATTCTTTTCAGCTAAAGCCTTTAAATATCTGTAAACTTTGAAATAGCCATCCTAACAAATATCTCATAGTGGTTCACATTATAATGCCCTAGGGGCTAATGAGATTTAATATCTTTTTTTATGAATCTGTTGACCATTTGAATTTCTTATTTTGAGAAATGTTTTGTTATTTTTTTAAGTTTTTTGAGATTATAATGTAGTTGTAACGTTTCTTCCTTCCCTTTCCTCCCTACAAACACTCCCATATACCCCTCTGTGCTCTTTTTAAATTCATGGTTGTTTTTCCTTAATTGTTATTACACATGTCTATGTATATACATATGTTCCTAAAAATATCTGCTCAGTTTGTATAATATCAGTCACATATACGTTTTCAGGGCTGACAGTTGGTATTGCATAACGAGTTGGTATATGATTCCCTGGAGATTATTTTTTCTCACACCTTCAGCAATTCCTTAGTTACATGTAGATCTTCATGTAGGGTTGAGGCATGGACTTTCCCCTGTCCACTTTGACATGTCTATTAATATTGTCCTTGTTCAGTTCATGCTTAGCTGGAACTTACTTGGATGCCTCTTTCCTGATGACTGACTTTCACAGTACCAGGAATCACCATAGAAGCTACTCAAGGAAGAAGACAACCAGCAGTCCTGCCCAGTTATAACACCTATGAACTACAACAAGGCAGTGACCAGAATGGAACAATATCCCTCAGAGTCCACTAGTAGCATGCATACCTTAGCATTAATTATCAGCTGTCTAACTGAACTTACGACCTGCTCTATAAGAGAGAAAATATTCCTGGTGCTGGAAACTTAGCCAATTACTTAGCATCATGGATCTTGGAAGAGTACCTGCTGCTATTTTTACTAAACCAGCATAATCTCTAACAACAATCTAAACATTTATCTTTAGCCTCACAACTAAATGTAGTTCATACTCCCTATGAAGGAAACTTGTCTTTGAACATTGAGAAAGAGAGTATGGAAAGATAGTAAGAGTCAGAAGATCAGGGAGTTGGCTGTGAGATTGTGTCTCCTAGTAATGTCAGAAGAGACACCTGTAAAGTTTCACCAACATGGCTGCCGAAGCCTGTTATGTGTTTTAAAGTTCTTTTTATTTTCAATAAATTTATTTTTTATTTATTTTACATCCCAGTTGCAGTTTCCCCTCCCTTCTATTCTCCCAGTCCCTTCCCCATTCCTCCTCTGTTCTCATCCCTAATCCACTCATCATTCATTTCTGTTTAGGAAAGGGCAGGTCTCCCATGAGTATCAACAAAACATAGCATATCAAGTTGCAGTAAGACTAACCTCCCCATGTATCCAGTATGGGGAGAAGGGTCCCAAAAACCAGTAAAAGAATTAGAACAGCCCCTGTTCCCACTGTTAGGAGTCCCACAAGAAGACCAAGCCACACAATTGTAATACATATGCAGAGTGCCCTGGTCAGACCCATGCAGGCTCCCTGGTTGTTGGTTCAGTCTCTGTGAGCCCCTATGAGCCGAGGTAGGTAGATTCTGTGAGTTTTCTTGTGGTGTCATTGACCCCTCTGGCTCCTACAATCCTTTCTCCACCTCTTCTGCAGGATTCCCTGAATGTTTGGCTGTGGGTCTGCATCTGTTTCCATCAGTTGCTGGATGAAGCCTCTGTGATGACAATTGGGCTAGGCCCCAATCTGGTCACAGAAGGCGGCCAGTTCAGACTATGTATCCCCTCTTGCTAAGAATCTTAGTTGGGGTCATCTGTGTAGATTTCTGGAAGATTCCCTTGCACCAGGCTTTTGCTTGGCCCCAAATGCCTCCCTGCTTCCAGTAGTCTTTTTCAGTACTCTCCCCTTCCATCCCTGCCAACCTGATTGCTCATGTTCCTATCCCCACCCACCTTCAGTCCACTCATGAAATCTCTTCTATTTTCCCTCCCCAGGGAGATCCAGATATCCTCCCATGAATCTTCCTTCTTACCTGTCTCTCTGAGTCTGTGGATTATAGCATAGTTATCCTTTATTTTATAGCTAATATTCAGTTATGAGTAAGTACTATGTTTATCTTTCTCTGTCTGGGTTACCTCACGGGATGATTTTTCTAGTTCCATCCATTTTCCTTCAAATTTCCCGGTGTCCTTGTTTTTAACGGCTGAGTAATACACCATTGTGCAAACATGCCACATTTTCTTTATCCATTCCTCAGTTGAGGGATATCTAGGTTTTTTCCAGGTTCTGGCTATTATGAATAATACTGCCATGAACAGAGTTGAGCAAGTGTCCTTGTAGTATGATTGAGCATCCTTTGGGTATATGCCTGAGAGTGGTATAGCTGAGTCATATGGTGGATTTATTCCCAGTTTTCTGAGAAACTGCCACACTGACTTCCAAAGTGGCTGTACAAGTTTGCACTCCTACCAACAGTAGAGGAGTGTTCCCCTTGTTCCACACCCTTTCCACCATGAGCTGTCATTTGTGTTTTTGATTTTAGATATTCTGACAAGTATAAGATGGAATCTCAGAGTCCCTTGATTTGCATTTCCTTTATGGTTAAGAATGTTGACCATCTCCCTAAGTGTTTCATTGCCATTGAGATTCTTCTGTTGAGAATTCTGTTTAGATCCATACCCCAGTTTTTAATGCTTTACTTAGTTTATTGATATCTAATTTCTTTAGATCTTTATATATTTTGGAAATCAGCCCTCTTATATCATCCTAATATAGGGATGGTGAAGATCTTTTATTCTATTGGCTGCCGTTTTGTCATATTGCTGGTATCCTTTCCCTTACAGAGCTTCTCATTTTCATGAAGTCCTTTTTAATAATTGTTTGTCTTAGTGCCTGTGCTATTGGTATTCTATTCAGGAAGTTGTCTCCTGTGCCAAATTATTTCCCACTTTCTCTTCTATTAGGTTCACTGTATCTGAATTTATGTTGAGGTCTTTGATCCACTTAGACTTGAGTTTTGTGTAGTGTGATAGATATCGATCTACTTGCATTCTTCTACATGCCAACATCCAGATAGACCAGCATCATTTGTTGATGATCTTTTCTTTTTCCCATTGTATAATTTTGGTTTCTTTGTCAAAAATCAGATGTCCATAGGTGTGTGAATTTATGTCTGGGTCTTCAGTTTGATTCCATTGATGCACCTGTGTGTTTTTATACCAATACTATGTGTGTTTTATTACTATAGCTCTGTAGTAGAGCTTGAAATCAGGCATGGTGACACTTCCGGAAGTTCTTTTTTGATACAGGATTGTGTTTAGCTATCCTGGGTATTTTGTTTTTTTCTTATGAAGTGGAGTATTGTTATTTCAAGGCCTGTAAAAATTGTGTTGGGATTTTAATGAACTGAATCTTTAGATTGCTTTTAGTAAGATGGCCATTTTTACTATGTTAATACTATGGATCAATGAGCATGGGAGATCTTTCCACCTTCTGATACCTTCTCCAGTTTCTTTCTTCAAAGACTGGAAGTTCTTGTCATGTATGTCTTTCACTTGCTTGGTTAGAATTACACCAAGATATTTTATATTATTTGAGACTATTGTAAAGAGTCTTGATTCTCTGATTACTCTCTAAGCCTGTTAGTCATTTGCATATGACATGGCTACTACTTCTTTTTAGTTAATCTTATATCCAGCCACTTGAATAAAGGTGTTTATCAGCTGTAGGAATTCCTTGGTAGAATTTGGGGGGGTCACTTATGTATAGTACTGTATCATCTGCAAATAATGATACTTTGACTCGTTCCTTTACAATTTGTATCTCCTTGATTTCTGTTAGTTGTCCTATTGCTTTAGCTAGAGCTTCAAGTACTATATTGAATAGGTATGGAGGAGGGGACAACCTTGTCTTGTTTCTGATTTAGTGGAATTGCTTTGAGTTTTTGATGTTGGCAATTGGCTTGCTGTATATTGCTTTTATTATGTTTACATATGTCCCTTGCATCCCTGATTTCTCCAAAACTTTTATGATTAAGGGGTATCGGATTTTGTCAAAGGATTTTTCAGCATCTAATGAGATGATCATGCAGTTTCTTCCTTCAGTTTGTTTATATAGTGGATTACATTGACAGATTTTCATATGTTGAACCTTCTCTAAATCTCTGGGAGGAAGCCTACTTGGTCATGGTGGATGAACTTTTTGATGCGTTCTTGGATTTGGTTTGCCAGTATGTTAGCAGCAGTGCTCATGAGTAAAATTTGATCTGTAATTCTCCTTCTTTGTTGAGTTTTTGTGTGGTTTGTGTATCAGGTAGCCTCAAAGATAGAATTTGGCAATGATCCTTCTGTTTCCACTTTGTGGAATAGTTAGAAGAGTATTGGTATTAGCTCTTCTACAAAAGTCTGGTAGAATTCTGTATTAAAACCATCTGGCCCTGGGCTTTTATTTTTTTGTTTTGTTTGGTTTGATTGGGAAACTTTTAATGACTGTTTCTATTTCCTTAGGGGTTTTCAGTCTATTTAAATTGTTTATCTGATCATGATTTAACTTTGTGGTATCTATCAAGAAATTTGTCCATTTCTTTTAAAGTTTCTAATTTTGTGGAGTACAGGTTTTTGAAGTATGACCTAATGATTCTCTGGATTTGTTCAGAGTTTGTTGTTATGCTCCCCCCCCCTTTTTTTTTTTTACTGATTTTGTTTATTTGCTTATTCTCTCTCTGCCTTTTATTTATTTTGGTTAAGGGTTCATCTCTTTTGTTTATTTTCTCAAAGAACCAACTCTTTGTTTCATTTTATTGCTCTCTTTATTGAGTTCAGCCCCCAGTTTGATTGTTTCCTGCTGACTATTCTTCTTAGGTGTGTCTGCTTCTTTTTGTTCTAGAGATTTCGGGTGTGCTGTTAAGTCACTAGTATGATATCTCTCCAATTCTAAATGTGCTATGAACTTTCCCCTTAGCACCCTTTTCTTTGCGTTCCATAAGTTTGGGTATGTTGTGCATTCATTTTCATTGAATTCTAGAAAGTCTTTAACTTCTTTATTTCTTCCTTGACTTAATGGTAGCTCAGTAGAGAGTTGTTCAGTTTCCATGATTTTGTAAACCTTCTGTTGTTGAAATCCAGCTTTAATTCATGGTTGATAAGATACAGGGGGTTATTTCAATTTTTTGGTGTTTACTGAGACTTGCTTTCTGGCCAAGTGTATGGTCAGTTTTGGAGAAGGTTCCATGCGGGGCTGAGAAGAAGGTATATTGTTTGGGTGAAATGTTCTGTATGTATCTGTTAGGCCCAATTGAGTCATACAGTTTGTTAGTTCTGGTATTTCTCTGTTTAGTTTCTGTCTGGGTGATCTGTCTATTGGTGAGAGTGGGGTGTGAAAGTCTCCCACTATTAAAGTGTGGAGTTCTATGTGTGGTTTAAGTTTTGGAATGTTTCATTTAAAAATGTGGGTGCCTTTAAATTTGGGGCATAGATGTTCAGAATTGAGACATCATCTTGGGTGGATTTTTCCTTTGGTGAATATGAAATGCCCTTCTTCATCTCTTTAATTAATTTTTGTTGGGAGTCTATTTTGTTAGATGTTAGGAGAGCGACATTACCTTGCTTCTTAGATCCATTTGATTGGAAAATCTTTTTCCAACCATTTATTCTGAAGTAGTGTCTATCTTTGATGTTAAGATGTGTTTTTTTTTTGTATGCAAACAGAACGATGGATCCTGTTTTTATACCCATTCCATTAGCCTGTGTCTTTCTATTGGTGAATTGAGTCCATTGATATTGAGGGATATTAATGACCATTTTGCTGTTGTAAGATTAACCATTGCCTGTGTTTTTGTGGATATACTTGACTTCCTTCTGTGGGGCTGGGTTTGTGGATAGATATTGCTTAAATTTGATTTTTTGTCATGAAATATTTTGTTTTCTCCATCTATGGTGATTGACAGTTTTGCTGGGTGTAGTATTCTGGGCTGACATCCATGGTCTTTTATAGTCTGTAAGGCATCAGTCCAGGCCCTTCTGGATTTTAGTCTCTGTTGAGAATTTGGGTGTGATTCTAATAGGTCTGCCTTTATACGTTACCTAACCCTTTCCCCTTGCCTCTTTTAATATTCTTTCTTTGTTCTGTATTTTTAGTGTTTTGAATATTATGTGGTGAGAAGTTTTTCTTTTCTGATCCAATCTATTTGAGGTACTGTAAGCTTCTTGTACATTTAGGGGCATGTCCTTCTTTAGGTTGGGAAAATTTTCTTCTATGATTTTGTTGTCTTAAATATATTCTCTGGGTTTTTGAGCTGGGCTTCTTCTTTTGACTTGTTGGGGATTACAAGTTGCTCCTAAAATACATTAAGGATAGTCTATTAATTACCTAGGATATAAGATATAATATAAATTTGCAAAAATTTCAACCACAAAAAGTACAAATTAGGATAGATCAATTACAAACTGTTAATGTTTTTCAAAAATTACTGGAAGATATTAACTGGCTACAACTCACAATAAGATTGACTACTCAAAAACTATGTAATTCATCTCAAATCTTACAAGATGATGAGGACTTAAACAGTCCAAGAAAATTATCAGTTGAGCCTGAGAGAATTGGCTTTTGTAAAAGAGAAATTACAGGATGCACACGAGAATTTCTTATATCCAGAGCATCATTGTATCCTGGTCATACTACCTTTTATTCATTCTCCTTCAGTAATTCTTATGCAGAGGGAAGATAACATCTTATATCAGATATTTTTACCACACAAACAGAGTAAAAGAATTAAAGACCTATGTAAAAATGTTGATTTTGGAAGGAAACTTGAGAATTCATCCATTAGCAGGAACAGATCCAGTAGAAATTGTGGTACCTTTTACTAATGCTGAAATTGCCTCATTGTGGACAGAAAAAGAACATTGGCAAAGAGCTTGCAGTAAGTTTTTGGGAGATATTAGCAACAAATACCCCAAAAGCAAGAGGCTTCAGTTTGTGAAGAGAACTAATTGGATCCTTCCTCACACTGAATGGGGAACACCAATTTCTAGAGACTCTACATTCTATACTGATGCAAATAAATCAGGAAAGGCAGGTTATAAGTCAGGAAAAATGGATAAAGTAGCTCAAAGACCTTATGATTCAATTCAAAATTCAGAATTATATGCTGCTCTCATGGTATTATTAGATTTTCCATAATCTCTTAATATAGTTACTACTCTCAATATGCAGAAAGAGTTGTTTTACATATTGAGACCACTGAACTTATTTCAGATGATTCAGCATTAACTTTGTTATTTGCACAGTTACAAGAAATGATTATAAATAGAAATTATCTTATATATTATACATAACAGATCCCATACGGACCTACCAGGCCCTCTAGCACAAGATAATTATGAAATTGATTAGCTAATGGTAGAAAATGTGCTAGAAGCCTCAGAATTTCATAAGAAATACCATGTCAATAGCAAAGGTTTTGAAGAAATATTTTTCTGTTACTTGGCAACAAGCCATAGAAATTATAAGGAAATGTCCTACTTGTTCTTTTATATAACAAAAATCTACTACCTGCAGGCAGTAACCCAAAGGGTACTTAAAGAAATGAAATTTGGCAGATGAATGTGTTTTATTTTGTGGAGTTTGGAAAATTAAAGTTTGTATACCATAGCATTGATACATATTAAGAATTTCAATGGACAATACTTTGAGTTTTGAAAAGGCTGATTCTGTAATTACACATTTATTAGAAGTTATGAACATCATGTGGATACCTCTACAAATTAAGACTGACAATCATCCAGCATATGTCTCTAGTAAAATGAAACTTTTTTTGTGTACTACAATATAAAGCACATTACAGGTATACCACACATTCCTACAGGACAAGCAGTTATAGAAAGATCTAATTGAACTTTAAAGGACATGATTAATGGATGGAAAGGGGCAATAAAGACCCCAGAGATAGATTGCACAATTCTTTATTATCTTAAATTTTTAAATGCTAGTGAGAAAAGAACAACAGCTGTGGAGAGACATTCGATAGTAGAAAAAACTGAAGTAAATCAGTGTGTATACTTTAAAGATGTGTTGACCTCAGAATGGAAACCAGGATACGTGCTACATTGGGGAAGAGTTTTGCTTTTGTTTCCAGAGACGAAAAGCTATGGATACCATCAAGATTGATAAAGATTAACTTCTACCAGGAGAGACCTCTTGATTAGGAGAGGTGATAGGTCATCAAACTGTATGACCATTCCACCTAAATTAGCTTATAATACTAACAATTGTCTTTCATTTGATCAGAAATAACCTGCCAAAAAAGGGAAATTCCCTAAAGTTAGGGTTGGAGCAGGGTTTTGTTTTTGTCTTTCCAGGAGAATAAAAACATCCAACTAAAGAATCTGAAGTCCACTGTATAAATAAGACATCTAAAGAAGAAGGAAAAGTCACCCAGAGAAAATGTCCCAAGAAAAAGAGTAAATTGGCTTAATAGTATAACACATTTCCACAGGAAATGTTTGTATCTGCTGTTCTCTAAAGTCATATAAGGCACATAGTCTTTGTGTAGTCCTAGTTCAATTAAACTTTAAAGCTGGCTTTGGAGTTGGAGCATGGGTCTCTCCTTCTCTAAACCCAAGCATGCTTTTTAAAGAAAATCCAAAGTCTCTTTCTCATGTGAGAAGAGTCATGTGGTATGGGACAGAAGAGAACTAAGATTTAGGGAATATTCTATTGCCACTAATATCATAATCCCTTAGTTTTATTTTGACTCTTTAAAATTTTTCTTAAGGTATAAATATTATCTCTAAATTTATGATTATAATGTATATATTTAAACTTTCTGTCATGATATTAATGGTCATATAGAGTACTAATTCTAGAATGAGGCTTCATCTAGCTTCCTGTAGATGATTTCAGGCTTGAGTCTTAAGTAGGTAATTAGAAATTAAGCTCATGTATTATGGGTGTATTTAATAAACTGTGGTCCTTTAACCTCTCCAAAATATGCTACAAATGACTTTTAAAATGTTTAGGTTTTCTTCAATGAAGTGTGACCATTCCTAACAGCAGACTTTGAAATCTCCAAAAGGCAGATGGGGCCCCACAATGACATTCCACTTAAATTTTGGTAATGCCACTAAGCTGACAAACATCACCCAAAGACCAGCTTTGGACTAAAAACTGCTCAGGCTAATTTCAAGGTGGTTAGTTAAGATGGTCCAACATCATAGACTAACTCCAGCCAGAACTTCCAATAAGCCTTGCACTTTCCCATCGCACTAAGACTGGACAACAGCTAGCTCTCCCAAGACTTGACCTTTATTTCATTTTTTTTCAGGGTACCCTAAAGATGCCATCAACCCCATCAGCAGGAAGTAATTTTAAGAACATGATGCCGAAATTCCCAAGAGGTGGGGATGAATGGGTTTTGGTCATTCAGTGGATATGTGTCATCATTTAGGGGAATTGGTTACAAGTTGTTAATGATCATGGTCAGGGAGAAAACTAAGCAAATTGGATTCAGGGATCTCGTTCTGAAAAGAAAAAAGTGAAGATATAGAAATGATAGGATAAAAGGGTAGAGTATTAACTCTACTTTCAAACTAAAAGAGCAACTACTAATCTCAAATACTTTACATTGGTATGGATTTTTGTATATTGATGCAAATTTAAGGTTATTTTTGTTATACTGTATATATGTTTCTACTCTTGTTTAAGATATTTTTGTACATTGATACAAATTTAAGACTATTTTTGTTATACTGTATAGATGTTTCCATTCTTGTTTATAATATTGTACCTATTCAGCTCATTTAAAAATATAAAGTTTTAGTCCTCAAAAGCTATTTAGGTAGTAAAGAAATAGAGGTTTATAGATAGTCATCTATAACAACCAAACTTATAGTCATGCTAGGTATATTTTTAAGGTCAAACAGATATATTTGAAATAGATAGGTGGTCTTTAAATACTTCAGAGACATACAGAACATGACATTTAAAGTGTTTTAATAACAAGGTTTTGTATGACTGTGAGACACATTTACTCCTGGCAGAACCAATTTACTTCATAAAAGGATAATCAACATTGAAGAACCTCCATATGGAACTTACTTTCAATGTGGCAAAGCTAGCCGCTTGGGCAAGAAACTACCCTAGCCTTGTCTGTGGACAGTATGCTGTCCCAATGGGACAAATAGGACACAAAAGAAAATGACTGCTGAACTTTGCTAAGACAAGGTAGCACAGTCCTTCAAAATTTCCCACTTCACAAAAAATGCTGTCAGATACTCTAGGCCTGTAGGCTGAAGAGGAATGCTCCTGTGTTACAGAGGACGCTTGGGGTGACTGTCCAGAAAGCCAGATATCTCTGTTGTTTCTATAGTTCTAGAAGTTGTTTGCTCTGCACTTCCTGTTTGTTCAGGTAATATATCCCTCTTGGGTCTCTGATGGGGTTGAAGACTAGATAGTTATAGTTACTGTCTTCCTTGTTTATGTCTGAAAGTAAATTAGGTACAAAACTTTGGAATCACCAAGAGAGGATAGATAATAGAGTATTTTCTCTGAATTTTCCAAATACAAATGGACTGGACATTGTGAATAGTATTCTTACTTGATAATTGTTCTTATTGTATATAGTTTCATTTTGTCAAAGTTAATAATGTTCCTTTTTCTTTAAACAACATCTGATAATTGTTATTGTATATATTTTTACTATGTCAGAGCTAAAATCCTTCCTTTTTTTTTAGACAAAAAGTAAGAAATGTTGCAGGAGATTTCTTTGTGTTGTCACTCTGAGACTGCCAATGGAGTTGGACCTTGGTTTGGAGGGTAAAGTCCACATTCATCTGGTCCCAGAGTGGATCATAGAGTTTTATGGTGGACTCAGAGCAAGATATGGGGATACACAGAAGGAATAGAAGGTTCTTGGAGAGATGCATGGACTTTTTCAATCAAGGAAGGTGGAAAAGATGTCAGGTGATCATTTCTCTGTTGTCTCATGGATCTCTCAGGTTTATTCTTTAATCTTTATCTCCTGAGCTTTATTTTTTTAAATAAAACAATAAAAGAAGGTACTATATCTTAAATTTAGATCTTTGATGTCTTTTGAATTGATTTTGGTACAACTGAGAGACTGGGGTCAGATTTCAATATTTGGCAATGTGAACCTTCTGTTTTGTTGAAGAGGACATCTTTTTTTCTCATGTGTATTTTTTTTATTCCTTTGTCAAGAATCAGTTGGGTTGGGTATCCATATATTGTTTCTGGACATTTAACTCGGTTACATTTGTGTATATCTGTTTTTATGTCACTAACATATAAATTGATGACTAAAGATTTGTGGTATATTTTGAAGTCAGACGGTGTGATATTACCAGTTTTTTTTTTTGTTGTTGGTTTAAGATTGCTTTGTCTTTGTGTCTCTTCTGTGATTCTATATGGATTTTAGGATTTTCTATGCATGTTTTACATGAGTTATATGAGGAATATTTTAGTCATTCCAAAATATAGTTTACTAGATCTATTTCTATGAATAATATGGTCATTTTATTGATAATTATTTAAATTCAAGAAATTCATAGAAGGACTCTTCTTGTTTTTCTTTTCATTTCATCAATTTTATAATTTTCATTGTAGAGCTCTTAACTTCCTTGATTCAATTGATTCATTTTCTATAGCTATTGTGAGTGACCTTTCTTTGATAACCCCTTTCTCAGTATTGATGTGTAAAAGTGCTGCTGATATTTGCATGTTACTTTTATAACCTATGGCTTTGTTGAGTTCATGTCCCTAATCTATTAGTCTTTAGGCAGAGTCATTCTCATGGTTAGAAAACCGTTATAATTGTGCTTCCTCCTTTCTATTTGTGTATCTTTTTTTCTCTCTTGCCAAATTTCTTTGACTAGAGATTTAGATACTCTGTTGAAAAAGAAATTTGAGAATGGAATCCTCATCTTGTTGCAGATATTTCCCTTCAGTATGAAGGTGGCTGTAGGTTTGTTCACATAGCCTTAATTACTTTGAGGTTTGTCTTACTGTACCTAATTTGTTCAGATTGTTTTTATAAAGCCCTATGCTGCGTTTTACTGGGTGCTTTTTCTGCACTATAAAAAGATGTGATTTTTTTTCATTTTGTTCATGTGATGTTATATGTATTTTAAATTTTTTTTTTTAGTTTCCAGTAAGAGGAATTAAACACAGGATCTCACACATGCTGTGCAAAAGGTCTACCACTTAGCTATAACCCAGGGCCATATTACCTTGATTGCTTTGGGTTGTTGGACAGTATTTGTATCCTTGGAACAAATTCCACTTGCTCATCATGGACAATGTTTTTAGTGGGAGTTTCTTCCATGCATATATTGTGTTTTGATCAAATCTGACCCCCATCCCTTCTCCTTCACTTTCCCCCTGTCCTCTCTACCACTCCCCGCTGCTGTGGGATGTTCTGTATGTCCTGTGGGAGCCCTTCTTGGGTTCTTTGTGGCGTTACCCAGCAGGTCCGCATAGAGGATGATTAGGACCATGGGCCTGAGTGCAGGTGTCTGAGATGGTCTGCACTTGGCTGTGCTGGGGGGATGGTCTGTATGTCAAGTTGTTCTGATTGATCAATAAATAAAACCTGATTGGCTGTGGCTAGGCAGGAAGGATAGGCGGGACTAACAGAGAGGAGAAATAAAAGGACAGGAAGGCAGAAGGACTGACTGCCAGCCGCCGCCATGACCAGCAGCATGTGAAGATGCCGGTAAGCCACCAGCCACATGGCAAGGTATAGATTTATGGAAATGGACTAATTTAAGCTATAAGCACAGTTAGCAAGAAGCCTGCCACGGCCATACAGTTTGTAAGCAATATAAGTCTCTGTGTTTACTTGGTTGGGTCTGAGCGGCTGTGGGACTGGTGGGTGACAAAGATTTGTCCTGACTGTGGGCAAGGCGGAAAACTCTAGCAACACCCCGCCCCCCAGAGTTTATGTGCTTTCTCCCTCTTTTTGAAGAAGTCTACTAAGTCCACTTAGTACTAATACTTTCCCAACTAGGGCACACATCTACTGTGACTACATGCACAAGACCTGAGATGATGTTGGACATCAACTGTTAATATTTTGTTGATAATTTTTTATCTGTCTTCTTTAGAGGTCAATAGTATAGCTTTTGTTGCTGTTGCATTGGCTGGTTTAGCATGTACATAATCCTAACTTTACAGAATGAGTTTTAAAGAGTTACTTTTATTTTTTATTTTTTGGCATTTCATAGCTTTTTTATGTCTACGTTTGAGGACTTTCTGTTTATATCCAAAGCTTGTGCACTGATTGAGTTATATGTTTTCTTGCTGCTTTGTTTGAGTTTTATAATATAACATTTTTATTAATCCTTTGAGTATTTCATATACCCATATAATATGTTTTGATCATAATACCTCATAATATTGTATTTTTTTAAATAATCTGTGGGTTCCAGTTTGGGCTATTCATATAGTCATGGGTATAGCCATCCCCTGGAACATGGTCAATTTACCTGGAGCTACATTCTTAAAGAAACTGACTCTCCATACCTCAGAAGCCATCAACTGTCAATAGCTTGTCAGGCATGGAGGGGACTCTTGAGCCATAACCCCCTATCAACATCCCAAAGGGAAAAGTTGAAGCTGTAGGAGCTAAGGACCATTCTTTCTTAAGACATACTTTGAAAATGATCTAGTTTTAGTTTTTCAGTATGAATCGGGTTGAATTCAGTGGCCAAGCCATACAATTCTGAACTTGACATTTCTATTACTGACTCACTCTTGCTACTTATTTAGACTTTATGTGTCTTGACAGTTCAGTTTTAGTAGGTTATACCTGACTAGAAGTTTGTCCACTTCTTCTAGGTATTCCAATTTCTTCACATATAGCTGCTCATTAGTTTTTAATGATATTTTCTTATTTCCATGGTATCAATTATATTATTTACTTTTTCCATCGACAATGTTATTTTCTTGTGTTTTCTCTCTTTGCATTCTCTCTGGGAACATATATGGCCAGAAAATTCTAGCATACCGTGTGTGTGTGTGTGTGTGTGTGTGTGTGTGTGTGTGTGTGTGTGTGTGTGTGTGTTAAGCATAGTGATAGAGTAGAGTGGTCCTTGTGTGGTTATCTCACCTATGGGTATGTTTTTTATCTGTAGTTGGGGTGAACTTAGTGGTCTTCAATCATCTCTGGCACTGACAGCTCCAGCAATGGCAAAACATATTGAAGATCTGCCCCCAGTTTATCATGTGACATGGGCCCACATGTAATTTGATTCAGGGGGAGGCAGTGGTTGGGAACCTCACAGATATGGGATATAATCTGTAAGTAGTTTTAGGGAACCTTAGCATCCTGATGGGAATCCAGGTCCATTTAATTGCTTAGGATGAGGAAATTAGAAACAAGATATCTCTGCTCCTCTCTCATTTTCAGATCTGCTAACAGTATAGTTGCCCACTGGAGTGGGTTGTAGTGGGACAGGACAGTGATACTATATTTTTTTCTTAGTACCAGACTTGATTGTGTAAAAAAGCTTCATCTAGATGTCTGTAGAGGTATGAAGTGGCATCGGACCACTGTATCATGCTCATTCTCAGTTGTGCCAGTGTTGGTTAAGGCCCACTGCAAGATGCCTGTGCTGACAGTGCCAACTGTGGAATCATCTCTATTTCATGCAATGGGCTATGGGCTATGGCACTTTATGTCCTAGGGTACCCATACCTTCACATCTCAGTTTCTATGTATCCTCAAGACTTTCCACAGTAAAACACATGTGGTAGTCTGAATGAAAGTGGCCCTATAGGGACTGGTTGGAGTAGGTGGTACATTGTTAGAGGAAGTATGTCATGTGTGTGGGAGCTGAGGTTTCAGAAGCTCAGACAAGGCCGAATGTGTCTCATTCTCTTCTCGCTGCCTGCAGATCCAGATGTAGAACTCTCAGCTACCTCTCCAGCACCATGTCTGCCTGCATGCTGCCATGCTTCCCAACCATGATGATAGCAGACAAAACCTCAGAACTATAAGCTAGCCCCAATTAAATGTTTTGTTTATGTCTCTTCACAACAATACAACCTTAATATTCTCTTTTGCTGTTACATATGGTCAAGACTAATCCAAGTTGGTGGCTAGAGAGGAGAATCAGTGGGTAAGAGCTTTCACAGTACAACCATGGGGACCCAAGTTTAGATCCAAGAATCCACATTAACAGGACATAGCTCATGCACCATCTGGAACCCCTGTGCTATGGGAGGCAGAGACAGGAAGATTGCTGAGGCTTTCTGGTCACCCAGCAAAGCTCTAGGTTCATAGAGAGTCTCTGTCTCAAAGAAATAGGGCAGAGAATAATAGAACAGGACACACGGTATCTTCCTCTGTCCTCAGATTTCTGTGCATGCACATAGGCATATACATGCCTACCATGAGTGGACACACACACACACACACACACACACACACACACACACTCTCTCTCTCTCTCTCTCTCTCTCTCTCTCTCTCTCTCTAACATTTCATTAAAATAAGTAAAATAATCTAATTTTTGTTTGTTAGATGAGGATTTTTCTAGGATATATCTCACTCAGACAGCATCTTCTTTCCATTCTCCCTCCCCATTTTTTTGGTGTGGACATCAGTGTCATCATTCCCCATCTTCCTATCTTGACTTGACCAAGAGTAGAAGTTTACCTTATGAAGCAGAGGGGGTTTGCTACTTGGTCTGAGAGCTTAAAAACCTGTTTCCCACAAAGATGTGACATTCTTCCTCCCCTCTCTTGGCTAGGGCTTCCTTACTTCTTTATTTCAAGTTCAGCAGCCACATTGAAATTAAAATGATGGATATGGCAGGGAAATTTTCTGGTTCAGATACGATTATACCTTTTTCAGTGGCTTATTTTTTTATTTTAGTAAATATTCATTTAGCAGCCTCACACAGCAGAACTAATGATTATAATTTTGTCTCAAACAAAGGAGGAGACAAATACTGTAATTATGTAAAGTACAAATCAAATCACCTAATTAAATAGAGAAAGAAAATCTGCAATAATCACCTAGGTATAGGCCAGTTAACAATGTACAATAAAGTAGCCCATAATTTTAAGAGATACACTGATGCCCAATTTATCAAGAGGTAAATGTAATAAACAGGCACATTATTACTTGAAAATATACAGGCTTTATCTATACTAAATTAACCTCACATGACACCTCAAGTGTCAGAATGCAGAGTTGGGTCTTTCTATTTCTTTAGAGAATGGAAAAACATAAATTTCAGTTATTTATTCTAGGTTAAAAGAACATTCATATTTATTTTTGGGAATTTAAATACTTCTGTCTTCATATCCCAAATCACAGAAACCATTATAATTACAACCAGCTCATGGTATTTATAACACAAGAAAAACTCAGTTCTCAATTCTTGGCCTGTGGTAGTTTCTCTAGCACAGTGGTTCTAAATCTGTGGGTCACGACCCATGGGATCACATGTCTGCTGTTTTGCATATCACAGATTTACATCATGATTCCAAAAAGTAGCAAAATTACAGTTATGAAGTAGTAACTAAACAATTTTATGGTCCCCACAACATGAACTATTTTAAAGGGTTGCAGCATTAGAATTTTGAAAACCACTGCCCAAATCAATTAATTTATGACTTATCCTGAATTCTCTAGTTATTTCCATGAGGGCTAAGGTGTCCACCAAAAACAGAATCTGTACTTTTCTCCTTCTTCCTATTCCTATGCCATATTTAAAATAATAGTGTGGGTATGTGTGTATGTGTATGATATACTCTTTTGTTTGGTAAGGGTTGAAGGAATCATTTGGGAGTCTTTCTATTAGTATCTCAGAGCTTAAGAGCTTATTTCACAACTTTATGGAATGTATAATGTAGCTTAGGTTCTCATCAGATATGGTCAATCCCCAAATCTTTGCAAAAGACATGCTGTATTAGTTTCTTTATCATTGCTGTGAAAACCACACTTGAAAAAACATTGGAAGGAAAAAGGACAACAGGAAAGAAGCAAGGAAAGAAGGAAGGAAGGAGGGAGGAAAAGAGGAAGGAAGAAGGTGGGCCGGGATTGGCTCAGGGTTTTAGAGGGTACAGTCTATCAAAGTGAGGAGGGCCTGTGGCAGGCTTGTAGGCCGTTGTTCATACTGCATCTGTGGTTGGGAAGCAGAGGACAAGATGGATGTTGGTGCCCCACTTGCTTTATTTCCCTTCTCTTTTCATTTTATCTGGGCATCCCAACCTGAAAACACAATCATGACCACCCCCAGAGGTGTGTCTCCCAAGTGATTCTAGATATGGTTAAGTTTTCAAGCTACTTTAGTCAAATAAAATTCTATTTTGTTTACTTACATTATATTCCAAACTTTCTACAGTCTACATCTGTGACTTTTTAAGCTTTTAAGGATGTACTGGAGAGAGGGCTCAGTGGTTAAGATCACTTGCTGCTCTTGCAGAGAATTTATACTTCATTCCTAGCACTCACATGGCATTTTATAACATCATATAACTTCAGGTCCAGGGGATCTGAGGGATTCCCTCTTCTGGTCTCTGCAGGCCCAAGGCGTACATGTGATACATGTACATACATGGAAGCAAATAAGTTTGTGTAACCAGGCCATAGTCACTCATGCTTGGCTCAAGCATGAGTGAGAGCCATATTTTGTGCATAGATGGTAATGAACTTCTTTCCTTTAGAACCTGAAGTGAGCTGAGGGGTGGATGCCAAAGCTTCAGTAGAAAAGAAGGGCAAATTAATCTTTAATAGATAATAAATCATGAAGGAAAAATTTTATTGAACATTCACATCCTTTCACAACCTCCAGAGCAAATATACCAATGTTTCTATTATCTTGCTCACTTCTACATGCTCTTAACAGCACTTGCTACTAACAAGTGACACAATCTCCGCATCCACTGAGAAGATGGCTAACACCAAGCAAAGTCCCTACCTTCTGTATTTTCTGCCTCAAGATATCCCAACAACATCCCAGTGTTTTGGCTTTATTCTTTCCTCTTCAACTTTTCTCCATATCTTGTTGTTGGAGATGGTCTCATCTACCACTGATTCTCTCTTCACCTATAATCCCATGCAGATATTACCACTTTAAATCTATTCAATGCACCTGTTTGTTGATGTAACCAACAGTCTTATTAAATAAGAAACGCAGAACCAATGTAAAAGAGAAAGCCGAGAGGTCAGAGCTCAGAGCTAAAATCTCACCCTTCCTCCTGCGGTGTCCCAGCTTCCCGAAAGAGAGCTATATCCTGTCTGTCCGTCTTTTCATAGTATTTTGTTCTGCCTTCTCATTGGTTGTAAACCCAAACACGTGACTGCCTCGTCACTGTCTGTATGTACAGCCCCCCCAGGTCTTAAAGGCATATGTCTTTAATGCTGGCTGTATCCCTGAACACACAGAGATCTATGGGATTAAAGGTGTGTGCCACCACCGCCACACTCTTGCTATGGCTCTAATAGCTCTGACCCCCAGGTAACTTTATTTATTAACATACAATCAAAATCACATTTCAGTACAATTAGAATACCACCACACCTGTTCTTTCCCTAGGGTCAGCAATCTTATTAATTATATTTATGTCAATGAACTTACCAGTTAGAATTCCCACATTCTCTTGGTTCTCCCGTTTGATAAATGCTATATAGTTTTATCTATCATTGCCCTTGCAGCAATTTCCAGTGAGTTCTTCACTAAATAAAATGAATGTTTTTCAGTCTTTAGTCTTCTTGAGGTCTGTAATATTGTAGGCTGTTTAGACTTATTCCCTTCTTAAGAGTTATTCTTGCTGGGCAGTGGTGGTGCACACCTTTAATCCCACCTCTTGGGAGGCAGAGGCAGGCAGATCTTTGTGAAGTTGAGGCCAGCCTGGTCTCCAAAGTGAGTTCCAGGAAAGGCACAAAGCTACACAGAGAAACCCTGTCTCAAAAAAACAAAAACAAAAACAAAAAAACAAAAAAAGGAAGTGTTATTCTTTCAGTTTTCCTAAAATTCACTTACCTCCCAGAATTCTGACTACTCCAATCACCACTTTCTCTGTGTTCTTCTCGATTTCTCATTCAGGTTTCTAACTTAATGGAAATAGCTCTTGTTTTTCAAGATAATCCAATCCAATCTCATTTTCATCTATATAGGTTTTTTAACTGAAGGTCACCTTATCTTGGACATCTTAGTTATAAGATATGGGGTTGTCATCCACCACTTAGACTTCTACTAAGTTCTGTGGAAACCCAAGTTCCCTTTCAGATTTCTAAGCTGCTATCACAATCCCACCATTGTCTTGGAAATTACCCTCTAATCTGTTTTTTTCCCTTCAATTTGATCCTACAGTAGATTTCTATCACCAATGAAAATGGGTCTGAAAGTCCAAGAACTCTTTGAAAATGAGATCAATGGATGTTGAACTGATAGTAGGTAGCACCATTTCCCAAGGTCAAGTGTAATGGGAAAATTGTGTCATGAACTGGGATAAAAGGAATGCTATACATTTTATCTGTGGGAAGATATTGAATGGTAGCCTATATTATCAACATCAAGAAATGCCAGTGAAGGGCTGGGAGGTGGTGGTAGCCTGACACAACAAAAGATCTTTCCTACTGAAGTCCTGGCATCCATCCCTCAGCTCACTTTAAGTCTCTAGAGGCAAGAAGCTCAGTATTGTCTATGCAAGAAACATGGCTCTCACCTAAAAAGGAATAAGAGTGGTTATTCTTGAGTTGAATATGAGTGATCATGGCCAGAACACAGATTTAGCTTACCCCAGATTCCATATGTCAATGTGCTAATCATTTCATAAAGTTTTTATAGTTCCTTGAAATTTTCATAGTAATTGAACAAAGAAAATCATAAGTCAAAACACTTTTCAAATACATTGGTGGAAACATCAGGTTGGCAGGTTATACAGTTGATGTAAAAACCACAGTTTTCATTTTAATGGGAACAATAGATAGTTTATTCTGGAGCCATTTTGAGTGGACATCATCTGAGCATACAGTTAGGTTACCCCAAATTACATGTTCCAAGAGAAGCAGTTTTGTAGGTTTACAAAACAAACACATCAAGGCAAATTTAAAATACATTGGTGGCACCTCAGAGAGACAAGTACAGTAAGATGGGCAGAGCTTTTCTATAGGCCTAAGATACTGTATTACGACAACCTTAGCTTTGGTTGGTGGAAGCTAGAGGTCTGCTAAGTTAATAGATTCCAAAATGTCCCTATCTATTAGTCACTAGACTAGTTGAGAGTCCGGTGGCGAATCACCTTGTCTTGGGTTAGTTCTACACCTTTGGAACAGCCTTTTCTTGCCTACTTCTATGTTGCACCTTCAATGTCTCCTCAGTACTGAAAATTTTTTTTACTTTTATTTTTAAGGTTATTTTTAATCGATAATTGATAATATATTCTTATCATGATTTTCCCTCCCCCAACTCTTCCCAGAGCCTCTCTGTCTTCCTATCACCCAATCCCATGTCCTTTATGTATTTCTATCTTAAAAAAAACAAATACAAACCCCAAACCCCAAGAAACAAACATACACACACACACACACACACACACACAACCACAGAAAATTGGTAACCAAAACATACAAACAAAAGACAAATAAGACAATAAGACAAAAAAAATACCCAAACAAAGCAACATGAGACAAATAGTCTACAAAACCACTGCTGAGTTCTGTTTTAGTTGGCCATCTGCTGCTGGGCCTGGGGTCTACCATGAAATATGGTTAACATACCCAGTGAGACTCCATTGGAGAAGGCTAAGTTTTCCTTTGTAGTCAGTGGACCAGTCTCTGCAGACAGAGCTTCTTTTCCAGAGTTTGTATTCACAAAGCCAAGTAGGGAAACTCCTGCTGTCAGTCTTGGATTCTCAGATGTTCATAGCTCCTAGGCTGGTGGACATCTGGGTTCTGTCATACATTTCAGAGGTTTTGTCTCGTGGTCAAGGGGGTGTAGGCCATTTAGAGAGTTTGGTAACAAATGGCTGTTAAAGGAGTTACAGGTGGGTCCAGATGGTTCGGCTCTAGACCTGCAGCATTCTAACTCCTTGCATCACTGAAGTTCTGTTCAGTCAGGCAGCATTGGAGGTACAGCTTCTTCTGGGTACTTTCATTCATAGTATCTTTTTTTTCTGGATTAAGTGAGATAGTATTTTGAAGCAGTTTGCACACAGTACTTGATATACAGAGAACAGTGAATACATTTATTATTTCTTAATTATTTCACTGTGACACTGAGCAAATGACAACTTGACCACATAATCACTCAAATGTAGTAATGCTGTATTTTCCAATGACTTATTTTTCAAACTGAAGACAAGGCAAAATGGATCAATTAGTAGGTGGGAGGCTGGGAAAGGCATTCAGTTTATCAACCTATGAAGATTACTTTCTTACATTCAAAAATAAATAAATAAAAAAGCACACAAAGGGTCATGGTTACTGCCTTGTTTTAATTAAAACTACTTTAAAATATTAGAGAGGTCCCTGAAAGCAACAGATACGCACTTTTTGGACACCTGGCCACAAACTCTCCATCCAGAAATCAGAAAAGGTCACACTTCCTCCCTGCAGTGAAGCTCTTTGCTTTAGATCCCATTACTCTGCCTGGGAAGGTAATACTTATGATCGCTCCTGTATTTACTCATCCTGCAAATTGCTGCAGGACACCTTGGTTCTGTGCAGTGAATCATGATTTTTGCCATGTCACAAGTATCAGTAACACCAAGGTGATTTCACTTAAATAAACATTTTCTGTTTTTTAAGAACAGAATTCAAATCTTTTTTTTTCTTTTCTTTTTTTTTTTTGGTTTTTCGAGGCAGGGTTTCTCTTGTGTAGCTTTGCGCTTTTCCTGGAACTCACTTGGTAGCCCAGGCTGGCCTCGAACTCACAGAGATCCACCTGGCTCTGCCTCCCGAGTGCTGGGATTAAAGGCGTGCGCCACCACCGCCCGGCCAGAATTCAAATCTTAAGCTAAGCCTTTCAGCGGTCCTGAAATTCCAGGAGCATGCAGCCGTATCACAGTCCACAAATGTAGCTTTGTCACTTCCCCTGGGTCTCTAAGGCTTGTTTCAAGGGAAACTTTATTCTAGCTGGGCTTTTAAATATGAGGGAGATGGGAAGCAGAGGCTCTTGTGGGTGCTTCTTTGGGTGTTTTTCTTTGAGTTGGATGCTAAGTTTAAGTCCAGCTTCATGTTCACAAAAGATGTCATATTCCTTATATCACTGTCTGCTGAACCCTGTGGTGATAGCAGAGGATATGGTTTAATTTTTTCATTTTAAATCACTTCTACTCTTGCATGAAGTTTTCCTGGGATAGAAGGGCAGGGAGGACAGGGGAGAAGAGGGGTGGAGAGTAGACAGAAGAGGGAGCTAGGGAAGAAGAGAGAAGATTGGTAGTGATGAAATAAGAGAGAGATGAGAGGAGAGATAGGAGAGAGAGTAGGGAAGAGAAAGGGTGTCAAGGAGAGAGGTGTGTGCATATAGAGAGACGATAGGAAATGAGAGGAGAAATGGTGTGAATTGAGAGGCATGACAGACAGAATAGTGAAAGAGACAGGAGGGACAGGAGAGCTGATATCTCTATCTATCTCTCTATCTCTCTATCCCAATCTCTCTCTCTATCATCTATCTATCTATCTATCTATGAATCTATCTATCTATCTATTTATCTATAGAGAAGAGGGGGAAGCAGGGGAGAGGGGATAGGAAGAGACAGAGAGAGAAAGGAGAAGATGAAAAGGAGAGAGGGAGCAAGGGGAAATGTGGGAGAGAGGATAGAGATGAGAGACAGAGGAAATGGAGGTAGGCGATAGCAAGAAGTATATATATATAGCAATGGCACAGAGGTAAGGAGGCTCAACCTACATCAGACGTAGCAGAATAAATTTTAACTCTAATTACAGGGCAACAATTCTAGTTCCAGTTGTGCGATCATTTCTGAATACTACCTGAAGGGAGGGGCACTATATGGTTATTTAATGAAACTGCCTTTGTATCTCAAACCTCCCATCCATCTGTAACATCCCTCCCTGTTTTTTTCTAGGTTCTTACAGAAAATGCATCCCCAGATTAACTGGACTTTCCATGTTTATTGATCAAAATTATCAAGTGGCTACACACACACACACACACAGAGAGAGAGAGAGAGAGAGAGAGAGAGAAGAGAGAGAGAGAGAGAGAGAGAGAGAGAATCTTTATTTCATTATGCTCTGAGACAATTTCCCCTTCATGCACCCAGACAGACCTATCAGTGGAATTTTACAGCATGGGAGTCTGATAGCATGTTAATTATCTCCATTCAGCTTTCCTATTACACCCAGGCTCAGGAGTTTGCAGGTTAATATAGTCTCCTTAATTACCATGATAAGGCTTTATAAAATATTCTGATCTAGTAACAACTTAGTAACCACATGCTTAATTACCCAGAATTCTGCTTGCTGACCTCCAGATCCATTAAGGACACACTGGGCATGATGCTTGTCTATCCATATAAAGAATACATTGTTTTGCTATTTTAGCCAGGGAATGAACTTTAACTCATGAGACTGGCTTCAGTTACAGCAAAGACACTAGACCCATACTCACGCTACAAGCATTGTCATAGAAAATTTAGGCATCCTCTGAGTAAAGAGAAAGATGTGACAATTTAGTTTTCCTTTACTGATTAAACTGCCTTTCCCCTGCTGCACTGAGAAATGGGAGTGTGGTGCAGACTCTCACCTTTGGCACCATGGACATGGGCTTAAAATATTCTCTACTTTGAGAAGTTTTATTGGGCATGATGGGATGTTTTTGAGCATCCTTGTCTCTTTCTCTGTAGATTCCAGTAGCAGCTCCATCCCATTGTGATGATAAAAAACTGTGTCCAGACATTGGCTAAAGTTATTCCTCACTGAGAACTGCTAACGTAAGGATAATTATGTGACTCTAGATTAGGCTCTTTAAGCAAATCCTGTGCTTTCCCCCTAGCAGATGTACCTTTTGGAATATTGTTTGAACTTTTGCTTCATTCTATTTAGTGTGTGTGTACACAAATGCGTGTGCCTTAGTACCAGTGTGGAGGACATCTAGCGGGAGTACATATTCTCCTTCTGCCATGTAGGGCTCAAGGACTTAACTCAGGTAGTCAGGCTTGGCAACAGATGCCTCTACCTATCAAGCCATCTCTCCAACCCTATTTGACCTCTTAAATTCCCTAGTTATCAAATCATATCACTATTCACACTATGTGGTGAATATGTGGTGTTTCTGTGAGAATCTAATGATGATGCTGGGTGCTCAGTAAGCACTCAAAAATAGGAACTATTATCAATATTAGTTGTTTCTTTAATATAATCTGCATCTTATAGTCTTTTTTTGATGGACATGAGTAAACAGATAAACAAAACAGGAGCAGGCTGGTGTCTGCAGCTGTGAATTTCTAACACTGTTAAGGACTGCACCATGATGGGTCCTAGATACATATGCAATTTCTCCTTTTGTTTCTTGTTCTATTGGCCAGGGGAAAGCTTTCTCATTGTTCTATCACATTTTCCTTTAAGAAGTTCTGCCATCTACAGCATAAGGCCATGTTTTAGTGATGTACCAACTCATATAAACTCGCAAAACAAAACAAACTCAGACAAGTTCAATTTTTGCATGACTATCTGCTTTCTTCTCTTACACTGACCTCTAACCTCGACATGCACACACATGCACAAGCAAACATACCTGCACATATATGTGTACACACACACACACACACACACACACACACACACACACACACACACACCACATACAAATAAAAATGAAAAAGTAATTCAGACCTTTAGGCAGTGATATGATGAACAGGTATGTGGCCTTGCCTACTTTGAGTTAATATAGAGACAGACTGGAGGATTAGCAAAGAATTTTAGAGAGTTTTTTTATGTAGGAAATATGGGAGACTTTATGAAGGCAAGGTTTAAAATAGAGCTTTAAATGCACGATTATTTGATACACTTGAAAAAGACAATGTTTCCTCGGCATCTCTTGACTTTAATTGTTGGGGCAGTCTTGGTATAGACTCAGTAGAGAGGACTGTAGAAATCATTTGTGCTTAGAGAGCATAACACTGATATGGAAATCTTGAATGGACCAGAAGCTAATTCTAGACACCCAGAGGCTGACACCTGATGTCTGGTGAAGGCAAAGGCAAACAGTGATGCAATCTGTTATTTTCCAGCCAAGGTGACATTTTTGTTTGGTTTTTGTATAAATGGCCTTGAGGTTAGAAATAAGTACCGTTGCCTTTGCTAGCCTGTCTCTGTGTGTGTCTGTTTGTAGGCCTGTGTTCATAACTCCATGTTGTCCTATGTGCTGGTCTCTGTGGGTGTCTATGCATATCTATGTGCAACCTGTGAATGGCAGTATATGCTTTGATGCCCGCAGACAGCTGCCCACTTAGATGCTTTTGCTTATCTGCCTGTGACTCCTCCAGTTCTCTTCAATCTCTTGACCTCCCATGACTCTTCTTTCTTCCTGGCATTTGACCCTGTACCTCGCACCTTCCTTTCCCTAATCTTCCTGGAAAGACACATGGATAAATTTGATTCTAACTAGAAAACTTCATGGTTTATTGATTATATATATTTCTCCTAAAAAAGAAAGGCACATCTTCAGTTTTTCTAAAATATTTCTGGAAAGATGTCCTTTTCTTTTCAGCATCACTTATTGGTTCAATCTAGAAGCCAGGATTATTTTGACTGTTTCTAAGCTATGGAGAATTGGGTTCCAGGTGAGAGTGGGGGCAAGGTTAATGGAGAATGAAGCCAAACCTAGACAATGAGTTTGACTTTGCCTTCTAAACTCTTAAGTCAGAATGAGTTTGGAGCCTTAAGGAGATCAGTAGAGGCCCAAAGAAGACAGAGAAAGGTGCCATGTAGCCATAGTCAGTTGCTTGATGTTTCCATGGTAGAACTCACACCCTGTGCTTAACTAGTACACTTCGGACACAGAGCACATTGTCTCAGTGGGGATGATGGATGATGATTCTCTCCTGACCTATAATTACAGCATTGCTATTGCTTTCTTTAAAAGGTAAAGTACTTTGTTGATTTCTACATATTGCTATCTTTCTAGCTTTTACATTTTTTTTGAGAATTTCTGCATGTAGAGTGTATTGTGATCCTATTGACTTCCCATTACCTCTCTCCAACTCTTAATGAGCATTTTCTTTCCCCAAATACTCCCCTTCCTACTTCCATCTCTTTTTGTGTGTGTTAAGATGATGAATCAAAGAATAAACAGGGAGAATTTCCTTCATATTCCACAGGCCTTTTTTTTCTTCTGTATTGTCTCTGAAGAAAGTTGCTGGGTTTCAGAAATGTTAGATTTAGGTGGGATTATTTTCTCATTTGAAGTGGGGCAGTAAGAGGCAACTTCTAACTTCTGTTTTCTACATGAAAATGAATAAAGAAAGAAGAAAGACATGGCTGAAGAGATTCCTCAGTGGTTAACAGCATTTGTTGTTCTTACAGATTAGGTCTTCAGCATCCCCATCATAGCTCATAACCATCTCTTACTCCAGTTCTAGAGCATCTAACACTTTCTTCTCACCTCAGTGGGCAAGAGAGTTGCAACTGGTACACAGATTTACATGTAGAAAAAGCACCCGTACACATAATCTATAAATGAATGACTAAATAAATTCATTATGGGGGGCATAAAGCAAGCATTCCTAGAGCATGATCTCAACAAGAAGAGACTTCATATGCTACTTTATTTATTTATATATTTTATATAATCTTTTAAAAGTTTTTTTTTAATGTATGTATATGTCTGTGTATATGAATGTTAGTTAGTTCCAATACCTGAGGAGGTCAGAGGAAGAGGTTGGATCCCTGAAGCTGGAGCTACAGGTAGTTGTGAGTTCTATGACCTGAGTGGGGACTTAGGGTTTTTATTACTGTGAAGAGACACCTTGACCACAGAAACTCTTATAAAGGAAAACATTTAATTGGGGCTGGTTTACAGTTCAGAGGTTTAGTCCATTATCATCACGGTGGGAAGCATGGCAGCATGCAGGCAGACATGGTCCTGGAGAGGGAGCTGAGAGCTCTACATATGGATCCTCAGGCAGCAGGAAGAGACAGTGACACACTTGCCAGGCTTGGGCTTCTGAGACCTCAGAGCCTGTTCTCTAGTGACACACTTCCTCCACCAAGGCCACACCTCCTCCAACAAGGCCACACCTCCTCCAACAAGACCACACCTCCTCTAACAAGTCTACACCTCCTCCAACAAGGCCACACCTACTCCAACAAGGCCACATCTCCTAATAGTGCCATTTCCTATGGGCCTACAGGGGCATTTTTAAATCACCACAGGTGTTAAGAACCTACATTAGGTTTTCTGGAAGAACAGAAAGTGTTTTTAACTGTAGAGCCCTCTCTGCAACTCTTTTCCTATTTCTAAAGCAAAAAATATCTCTACCTATTTATTTACCTTTGTATCTACCTATCTGTCTGTCTGTTTATCTAGTTGAATGTATTCTCAAGGGACTAAATTTGAATTCCATGATTATTAGATTAAAATGTGGTGGACATTTTGAAAAATGTAGTACTTATTACACACATATTAAGGAATGTTTATGCAGTACTTTTTAAACTATCAGTTGTACAGGCAGAAAATCTAAGCCTGGGCAGGCAGGGGGTAGGGTGGGGGTGGCGTGGGGGGATAGTAGGCATCTGACTGTCTAGGATCACAAAGCTAGAGACAAGGTGAAGATTTAATAATGTCTTATTCTGGGTTCTTTGGTATAAGGATTCAAATCTTGAGATGCTGGTGAGTTCTCACATGTCATGCATGTTCTCACAGATGCTGTGCAGACATAACAGAGCTGCCTCAGGGAAGCTATGTTGAGCATGTACTTCCAACCTCACACTTTCTTCAGTCCTTCAGGTTCTCCTCTTTCCAGCCTCAGTTCCAAGGTTTCCTGTGGCTCCCAATCGGAAATGATTGCTCTGGGAAAGGTATTAACAGCTGGAGTCCCATTTGGTTCTTCCTTCTTTCTTTCTTCTATAGGTAAAAATTTTAGGATTTATAAATACAACCCATGTGAGAAATTTCTGCTTTTACTTAGCCTTACCCAATGCGATTGAAACAGTGTGACATTTGTGAATGGATTAGTGGAATATTAAGTGAATATGTTATTGCACCAGCAAACTTGAATTGATTATATACTAAATACTTTAAGTACACATAGTTATCTTTTTTGATGACATTGCCATGCTTGTATAAACATCTCTGTATAGGAAACTAACATAAAATCCAATTGTGTATTTTGTGAATAAGAATCATGACTAAATTAATTGTAAGAAGAACATGTACATTACTTTTATGCAGCCACTTAAACCATCATCACTTTTTCAGACTAACTTGAAAATGCCTGTTCTATTAATATTCTTCTCTATCTTCCCCTCAGCTCATTAAAGTCTATTCGCAGAAACTATGAGCTATATCTATGTATGTATGTATATGTATATATATGTATATATGTAATTATATATATATAATTATATATACATCATAGTTAAAAGTAATATTATCACCAGGCAAACCATGTGCTCTTATTTCCTTTCAGCAAATAAAAAATCCCCATTATTATAGAAGCAACACACTTTAAAAGGTCCCAATAGTAGCTAAAATGTCAAGACAAGAAGGAATTCATTGATATTTAGTATTTTTGTTCTCTCAATATGACAGGCACAAGTCATATCAAGCGTTGAGAGAACTAGCCTCCATTTTAGAACAACAAGAAACTCCCACAGGGGTTCCTTTTAACATGCTTGTGGACTGACCAAAATACAAATGTTCAAAAACAACATTTGAATCCTGAAAAAAAATCTGTCTTCTCATATATTTCTGAGTTGTAAATGTGAGTTAAAATGTTTAATGAATATCAGAAAGGATATGAAAGTGGCAACATGTTTCCCATTTTTTAACTGTATATAGGTCTTTTGCCCATCTGTCTGTGCATCACTAGCATGCCCATTGCCTGCAGAAACCAGAACAATCATCAAAGCCCTTGGGACTGGAGTTACAGAACGTGTTTGAGTCACCATGTAGGTGCAGGAAATCAGACAATGTCCTCTGGAAGAGCAGCAAGCACTCAACAGCTGAGTTATCTCTCCAGTCCCAAGGGAACCACTTTCGTGAAGATGGATTCCATACAGACCATCCGTGCTCCATTTCAGAGCAGTTTCCTAACAAGAACCCAAACAAAACAAGTTAGTAAATGTTGCCAATTGAGCAAGATTAATGAGGCCCCGAAAGCTCCCCTACTTTCATTTATACATGAAGTAAAAGGATTAGAGGTTAGAGAAAGTAGAAAAGAGTGAAGAGTTTGTCAGTTGGTTTGGATACTGATTGTTCTTACTCTAAAATGATGCATGATTTCAGTTACCTTTGTTTTGTGACACAGATGAAAATTCTTGTCTTTAATGCTGTCTTAGGGGAAAGGGCGTTTGACTCATCTTTTCCACACCCCTTCCTCTAACTAGCAATGCCATGAAATTACCATTATCTAAACTGTAATGACTCATTTTATACTGGAGAAGTCCAGGGATGGCCTGTCCCTGCCTCATCCAGTGACGTGTTAGCTCACTCAGTACTTTGCTTGTGCCCTTATTACTTTTTATTTGAGAAAATGTGGTTCTTCCTGTTAAAAGAAAAGGATGCATTTTCCCCCTTTTTAGGGATTGGAAAGGCAGACCAACCCCAAACACAAACTAGAGTTTGGGAAAATTTACCCAGATATATCCTGATTGAGGGTTCCTCTGATAAATTTGAGTGTGTGGTAGTGGTTGTAGTAGTTATAAAGGTAACGGCTAACATTTTGAGTACAAATTACGCAACAAGCCCTGTTATAAGAATTGTAATAATGCACTCGTTTAAATCTGTGGGTAGGTAATAGAATCTTCCTTTTAAAGATGAGAAAATTGAGGCTTAGAGAATTTACTTAAGTCACTTCACATATCATGTGACTTTAGAGACATATCCTAGACCAAAGCCCCTGCTTTGTCAGGTTGTCATGGTTGGAATGTTGCTCTCTTACCTGTCAATTATTTTACCTTGGGTAAGTTATTTGACCTCTATAAACACCAGATTTTGCTTCTCGAAATGGGTTGTTTCCATGTTTAAGCAAGATATTCCTTCTAAAATAGCATAGCACCTATACAAATGAGTGTTTAGGAGATGCTAGCTGCTATTATCACACACACACACACACACACACACACACACACACACACACACACACAAATCCAAGGATCACATGAATTAATGTGAGGCTTTATTTGGTTTGTTTTTTTAGATGTGTGGTGATGGAGGTGTTCCCATTCTTTGTATTACATTTTTGTTACTACCTTCTGGAAACCTCTTGGGTATGAGGGTGATCTCTGTCAATTATAGTGAGAGATATTTGCATTTCTCAAAATAATACTACATTGGCTATGTAGCACATAGCAAAAGTCGAATCCATGGGAGGAAGATTAAGCTTTTGCTTCTAGTAATGTTTGGTTGATTTTAAACACAATTAAACCATCTGAACATATTGGATGTTTCTGTTTTATCCTTCCCTATAGTTAGGACTTTTACTTATTTTCTCCCTAATTCTTTAGGTAGCAGCTGCAGTTCAAGCATAAAAAGAAACTTATTTTACTTTTCTGTTTTTTTTTTTTTTTTTTTTTATGAAAAAAAAATTTTTTTTTCCCAAGACAGTTTCTCTGTGTGGCCCTGGCTGTGCTGGAATGCGCTGTAGATCAGACTCGCCCTGACCTCACAGGGATATGCCTGCCTCTGCCTTCTGAGTGCTGGAATTAAAAGCATGGTGGTGGCACATGTCTTTAGTCCCAGCACCCAGGAGGCAGAGGCTGGTAGATCTCTGAGTTCAAAGCCAGTCTAGTCTACAGAGTGAATTCCCAGAGCAATCATTGTCATACAGAGAAACTCTGTCTGTAAAACAAACAAAAATTATTTAGTTTATGTTTGTAAATGTCTTGTCTCCATGTGCTCTACATGAGTTCCTGGTGCTCTCATGAAAAGAGTGCAAGGTTATCAGATTCCTGGAACTGGAGCTTTGGATGGTTGCGAGCCACCGTGTGGGTGTTAGGACTTGAACCCAGGTCCTGCCCAAGAGCAACAAGTGCTCTTAACTGCTGAGCCACCTCTCTAGCTCCACCTTTTCACTTCTTTGTTTACACTTTTCATTCTTCTTTTTCTTCTTCTCCTTCTCCTTCTTCTTTTGGAGACAGGATTTCTCTGTGTATTTTTAGTGCCTATCCTAGATCTCGCTCTGTAGACCAGGCTGGCCTCAAACTCACAGAGATCTGCTTGGCTCTGCCTCCCAAGTGCTAGGACTAAAGGCATGCGCCGCTGCACCACACCTGGCTTGTTTACACTTCTTGTGTTGGTTGATTACTTCCTGAATATCCTCCATATCCTACATGTAGACGAATTGCTAAATGGTCTTATTAATAAAAAAACACGGAGCTAGAATTTAGGTTAAAGCTGAGAGATCATAGGAATAGGACAAGCCACAAGCCAACCTCACCTCACTGACCTTCAGTTTCTAAAGACTTGCTTCCTATATAACCATGCCTATATGCCTTTCTGTCCCTGCCCTCTTAGTTCCTCTCTCCACCCAGCTACATCACTTTCTCTTCCTGCCCAGCTCTGTCACTTCCTGTCTGTCAGTACAGACCTCCGGGCCTTTATGGTTAACTAGTGTTGGAATTTAAGGTGTGTACCACCATGCATAACTCTGTTCCCAGTGTGGCCTTGAACTCACAGAGATCCAGATGGATCTGTGCCTCCCGAGTGATAGGACTAAAGACGTGTGCTACCACCACCTGACTTCTATGTCTGCTATAGTGGCTGGCTTTTTCCTCAGATCCCCAGATAAACTTTATTGGGGGACACAGATAAAATATCACCACACCTACTTCTGGTCTATGCCTGTCCTATATAGCTGTCAGACCAACTCAAATGCCACCCGGTAACTCTTTCCAATCAGAGCTAGAAGTGATTTCAAATTGGAGTAATTTTTTTCCCTCTCAGGAGACCTTTTGTGACGTCTAAAGATAGCTCTGGTTGTTCTAATTGTGGTTACCATGTGAGAGGCACTTAGTAAGTAAAAGGATTGAGTCCCACAATTTAGAGAGTAGACAGGACAGTGAAGATCTACCCATTCCACTTGTCAGCAGCCCTGAGTTTCAGAACCACTGTTCCAAAAGGCCACACCCATATGATACATATTATTATTTTTTTAATTTAAAAACACATTTAGTCTTAATTGGGGATCATCTAGATCAGCTTAGCCTGTGTGCATGTTTGTGGAGAATTGTCTTTATTATATTTGCTGAAAGTCTCTGCCTAAAAGTGGGCAACATCATTCTTTGGGATTCAGTTCTGAACTGTATGAGTGGAGAAAGCAAGCTGAACAATAACCAGTCCTAGCTTTGTTACTCTGTGCAATTAGCTCTGGATGTGATCAGATGCTACCATTCCCTATAACGATGGCCTGTAACCTGGAATTGTGAGCCAAATAAACTATTTCTCCCTTAAACAAAGGCTGAAATCAGCATATTGTCTTTCAGTGGAGAGATAACTCCTGTAGGAATTCTGTCACTTGGGAAAAACTAAGGGAGAGGAAATATCTATCCATCCATTCATCCATCCATGCATCCATCCATGCATCCATCCATGCATCCATCCATGCATCCATCCATCCATCCATCCATCCATCCATCCATCCATCCATCCATCCATCCATCCATCCATCCATCCATCCATCCATCCATCCATCCATCCATCCATGCATCCATCATCATGTCATATCCATCATCCATCATCATATCTATCTATCTATCTATCTATCTATCTATCTATCTATCTATCTGGAAGTGTCTTTGTGTTATAGGAATACATTGTTATTTTTTGAGTGTCTTTGGCTGACCTCTAACACCAGCTCTTATTGTAATACTGTTTTTGATTCATCAACATTAAGGTTTTTGTATTTTAATTAAATTTATTTTAAATGATACATAAAAACATAAAATTTTATCTATTCATGGAATATGTGATATTTCCCAAAGTGTATTCTTTTTTTTATTTTGAATATATGTATTTATAGTGTGTGTGTGTGTGTGCATATACATGATCATATGCATAAATGCAGGCACATTCATGGCACCCTTGTGCAGTGGTCCAGGGACAGTCTCCAATATCTGTTTTCACCTTTCTTCTCATTTGAGGCAGAGTCTAATCACTTCTGTGTAAGCAGGGTTAGCTATTCCTTGAATATCCAGGGATTCTCTTGTTTTCATTTCCCATTACAGTATTAGAGCCCTGAGGTTACAGACATCTGCTCTACTGCATACGGTTCCCACATGAGTTCTGGGGACTCAACCTCATGTCCTTATACTTTTGTGGCAAGACTTTGCCCACTATGTCATATCCCCAGATCTCTGTAATCTTTAAGTAAGGCTAAAAATATGTATACCCTTAAATATTCATCATTCCTCTGTGGCTACAAACTTTCAAAATCCTTTCTTCTGACTTACTGGAACGTATGGTACATTGTGCTTTGAGGTCATATAGATATATCAGCTTTTCTTACCTCACACACATCATTTATAGTAAAAACTGTTTCATTCTTTGTGATGTGAATTATTCATTAATATAGCTGTAAGACATGGTGTTATCAAGGAAAAGGACTGGATTACCCCCAAGGTATGATGGGCTTTTGTGAGGCTATTGGATGATTTTCTTATATTTCTGTTGTTTGACAAGACTGTTCCTAGGGAGATTCAACACATGTTTTCTCACCCCAAATGAGGAGCCCATGGCAGACCAAAGCACAGGTACCACCAAAGTCCAACCAGGTGAACCAATCAGTTTTATTGGGGTTACTTACAGGGATATAGTTGAAGGATTACCTATAGGAGCGCACCCCAGCACAAGTGATAGCTCACAAAAGCTGGGAACCTGGATCACACTGAAGAGCATACAAGGAGTTCAACAGGTTGGAGAGCGTCTTTTCTAAGTGACTCAGTTTGTCTAAGCCTCTTTCAGGCAGCTCAGCTCCTTTCTACTTCTCCCAGATAGCTGGTCTAGTCTGACAGTCTTCTTTGCAGGTTTGCCTACCTTAGGGTAACTCTCAGCATTCTTTGTTTCTTACCTTGGCAGGGAGGGCCAGGTGAATCTTACCAGTTTCGGGGACTTCCTGAGGCTCTTCTGAGTTGTTTACCTTCTTGCTTAAGGAACTTTCCTGCAGGATGGATATATTTCAATCTGTTATATAACACTTGCATTTAAGGAAATTAAAAAGAAATTAGAAAATTAATCATTTCACAGCCTCCACCTAAAAGGCCAGGACATTTATTCATTTGTGTCATATTTGTGATTTTCATATTTGCAGTCAGACCATAAATGAGAAAAAAATGAAAGAAATAAGTCATCACACCAACTTAAAAACACTTTGGCTAGCATAGAGTTAAAAAGTCTCTCCTTTTTTTTATACAGAAAACATTAGTCATGTCAGTCTTTGAGAAAATGCATAATTCCTGGGCCACATCATAATTTCACAGCCTCCCCCCCCTTTTCTGTTGTTTTGGTTCTTTACGGGGCCCCTGTGATTGAATCCACCCAGTGATTCAAAAGTTCTCTCTGGATATTCGTCCCTTCTGTTTGCGTCTCTGTAGAGAGCTGTTTTGGCAAACACATGCTCTTGCTGTTGATCATGCTGGTTCGAGATAAGTCAAGAATAATTACTGTACCTCAAGCAAAGAACGTTTTCTGTAGTCTACATACTTTCCTAACTCAGTATTTGCAAAAACAGTCATAGCGGTCTCCTAATTGGCTTGAGAAATGTACAAATTCTCAGTTGCAGAATGTGTGGGCAGATGTGTGAAGGAGCACTGGAGGAGAGAGAGCAATTGCAGAGCAGAAACATCGAACGCAATGGGTCAATACTGAGCCTTGCTGTGTGTCCCCTCGCAGCCCTGGTGCTAGGTCATGCTGCATTTGCTTAGGTTTGCTTAGGATCTTTCAGACTTGCTACTGTTTGTTGTTTAATCCTTAGTTGAAATTTTTATTTTGACATTATAATGACATTATTCACTCCTCCCTTCCCTTCCTCTGACGTCTTCCATGTACTCATCTTGCTATCTTTCAAATTCATTATATTTCAAAAAAAATATTTCATTTTCAATTATTTGTATGCCTGTGAGTCTGTGTAAAAACATGCCTTGGAGAGGCCAGAAGAGGATGTCAGGCCCCATGAGCTGAGCTGCAGGTTATTATGAGCTTTTTTTTTTTTTTTTAGAATAGGAAATATTCTTTTTTTAAAAAAATTTTCCATTTTTCTTTATTAAGAAATTTTCTACTCACACTACATACTACCCACAGACCCCCCCACCTCCTCCCTTCTCCCATCTCCCAGGCCTCCCTCCCAAGCCACCCCACATCCCCACATCCCCCAAATCAAGGTCTCCCATGGGAAGCCAGCAGAGCACGGCACACTGAGCCTAGGTAGGTCCAAGCCCCTTCCCACTGTGCTGAGGCTGGGAAGGCGTCACATCACAGGCACCACATTCCCCAAAGCCTGGCCATGCACCAGGGACGGATCATGATCCCCCTGCCTGGGTGCTCCCAGGTCATCTCTGTACTTCTTCCCGTCATGATCTCAATGTTCCCTGCCTGCAGAATCCCTCCTTTCTCTCATCGATTAGATTCCCAGAGCTCAGCCTGGTGCCTGGCCATGGATCTCTGCATCTGCCTCCATCAGTCACTGGACAGAGGCTTTATGATGATAGTTAGGGTATTCCCTAGACCGGTCATGAACGGTCTACATGATCTACATGAGCAGACTGGGTGTGTGTGGGGGGGGTGGTGGCAGAGGGCGAGGAGTGGGGAATGAGAACACAGGGAAATGGGAGGGTCGAGCTGGAACAGGGACAGGGTGGGAGGGGAGGAAGGGAGATACCATGATAGATGAGGACATCATGGGAAAACGAAGAGGCAGGGTGTTGGGGAGCCGCTCAGGAACCCACAAAATGACACCACTTTGGACTGCTGGCAGTGGTTCAGAGGGTGCCTGGACTGGTCTATCTGGTGACCGGTCTAGTGAATACCCTAACTATTGTGACCTTAATCGGGATGCTGGAAACAACACTGCTGAACCATCCATCGCTCCAGCACCTTATTAATTTTTAAATTTAGTATACAGAAATGGTAAAGTCGTCAACAGCCTTATTCTACAGTGTAAGTTGCTGAGTAGTAAATGGGAAGTCAAGATTTTGGAATGATGCCAAACCACAGCAAGGGTCCCCTGTAGGCTCATGTATTTCAACACTTGGTCTCCAGCCAGTGGTGCTGTTTGACAAGGTTATGGAACCTTTGGGAGTCTTGCTGTAGGATGCTGTCACTGGTGGTAGGTCTAGGCCTGTTTAATGTACTTTCTGTTCCAGGAGAACAGATGCAGGGTCATCAGCTAGCTTCCTGTTCCTGCTGCCACACCTTCTTGGCCTAGTGTCATAATGTACGGTATCATCTCTGGAACTGCAGGCCTTAATGAATCCTTTCTGCCTGGTGTTCCTTTTTTTGCTGAGGAATGTTAGCACAACAGAATGCAGGTGGAATTAAGGTAAGTAACTTAGGAGGCCACACTGGACCAAATGGCTCGAGCTAGGCAAGTGTTTTGAGGGAGGTACTAAAGATCTGGCAACTCTCGTGCAAGTGATTGTGGTATACTGTGGTGGTGTGAATGATAACTGTCCCCCATGGTCACTGACATTTGAACATTGGTTACCAGTTGGTGCCACTGTTAGGGGAGAGGTAGGTGGTTGCAGCTGTGCTGGATGAAGTTTGGCACTGGGGATAGACTTTGATTAAAGGCCATGAACCACTTTCAGGCCACTCTTTCTGCTTTGTGCTCATGGTTGATGTGTGGCATGTCAGCTTCCTGATCCTACCACCATCCTCATGCTTATAGCTACGCCTCGCTGACACGATGGACTCTTATCCCTCTGGAACCATGATCCAAAAGTAAACTGTCTCTTTCATAAGTTGCCTTTGGCCATGGTGTTTTATCACAGTAGTAGAAAAGTAACTAGTACAAACACTTGTTTCTGACAAGAACAGGTGTGGATTCTGATGTGTTCTCAAAGCTGAACAAGGGTGTAACAGCAAGAATAGATATAGCACTCAGAAGGAAGAGAAGACACAGCAGGAGCTGTGCCGTAGAAATATTGAGGCCTATGTGGAATTGAGTAAATAAGTAGGTAGAACACCAGCATGATAGAAAGTTTCCAATATGTGTCTTTTATTCTAATAGAGTAGATCTCACTATGACTCCCTGCTCTATCTTTTGGCAGAACTTAGCAATTCCAAGTGAGTTATGTTCAACCTCTCTTAAAGACACCAACAAATCACATTTCGTAGTGGACTTGAGGGTTGGTTTCACTTTCCCATTTACAGACTTGCTCATTTCATGTTCCATCAGGTTATTTAAAGAAAAAATTGCCAATTTCACTCGAAATATACATGGCCATGAGAGACCTGTGGTGAGTTGGGTCTGGTGGTAGAGGACTGTAACCCCAGGGTGTAGAGAGTTTGAGGCCGCAAGAACCAAAGCTCATTGCCATGGTGAGACTATCTCAAAAGAAAAGTAAAGAAAAATAATAAAAAAAGGAGCCAAGGATAAAGCACAGTGGTAGAGAATCTGTTGAGTGTGCTCAAGCTCTGTTGTGATCTCCAGCACAAGGACGCAGGGGTGGTGGGAGGATCTCTGAGAATGTTTCTTGAAAAAAATGGTACATCACACAGAAAAGGATATCTGCTTTTAATACAGAGGCCTTGAAATGCTTGAAGTAAATTCTTCCTGGATTACATCATCTGGAGGCCTCCGTGACCCACTGTGTTGAACAGAACTGAGTTATGGTTTTATTATTCTCCAGAAGCCAGGCAGTATATCTGTTTGTGGAGAATCTTAACAGGCACCTTTCACTCACCTACCCCCAATTCTTCACCTGAGACCATTTTATTCCCCTGGTAAATTCCTTGCCTTGAGACATTTAATTTGTTATGTATCATGGTTGTAGTTTTATGAAGCAGTAAATGCCAGTAACCCATCTATCAAGAGACAGTATTTACGGAAGGGTGAGACTTGCAACCAAACTGGTATTTAGAAAACAGTAAGAAATACATCATTAGTACAAAATGTTCAATTGCAGATTCTGTCACATCAGAAATCCTAAACTATGATTTGCTCAGTTCTTTACAGAACTAAAGAAGAAGGGGAGGAGACATGCCAGAGGGCTTTGTCTTAATACCTAACTGTGTTTGGATGGAAAGCTTTCTCTGCCAGAGGCTTTGCTTGGGAACAGCTAAGACTCTCTGCAGATGTGAATAGAAGGTTTACTGAACAGAGGATGTGAAACCGAGGGCATGGAGGGATTCTAGGGCTGGACTTAGCCAAACCTTAGGACAGTTCTCAGGATCAAGAGATTTAAAGGAAGGAGGCAGCAGAGAAGGAACACACATACACATTTGGAGAAAATACACAAACTTAGTTAGTTGCTAATTTAATGCAGTATTTACTGATAGGAGTTTAACATGATCATTGTTTTTAGAACATTTGATAAGCAGTCATCTTCATTCCACTGCTAAGTGTAACTACTTTAGTTTATGTCTCCTTAGGAGCAAAGACCCCCCCTCCCTTTCTCTCTCTCTCTCTCAAATATGGGAAGACTGAAATTTTAATAAGAGAGAATTCTGTTTTGTCTAACACTATCAATTGGAATGAATGTGAAACTATCAGTCAGATAACTGAGGCCCACTAATATAACCGACAGCTTTGGAGTAAGTAGTTTGGGATTTGGAATCCTCATACAGATTCAGAATCTGGCTTTCCTCCTTTGATGCATTTGGAAAACTACTCATGCCAACCCTCACACTTAAAGGAAAAATGACAACAGCTGAGATACAATAGGGTTTTACAAGTGGATTGAGAGACGGTGGTGAAGGTGCTTAGCACATCATCTGACACATCATTAGTGATTAATACAGCCAGCCTGTTACTAGTTGATTAATTTCTGAGTTAATCAACTAAATCGTTTATACTAGCAAAGACTCTAATTATATGAGATCTAATTTAGGGAACTGCCAAAGCTAAGAGGCTGTTAGGGCTCCGTGAGCTGCAGCTGCAGACTTATGGGACACTCAGGTACAGGAGGACTGCTGGCTCTTGTTCCTAGCATCGCAGCTCTGTGTTCTCAAAACTATATTCAACTCAATCTCTTCAAAAAAAAAAAAAAAAAAAAAAAAAAAAAAAAGGACAGTATCCGAGCATCTTCAATACTCAGAATCCAATACATGCTTGAAAAAGTCCTTGAAAAACCATGTTGTCACGGGTAAAGAAAGTGATGGAGCCTGAATGAATCTATAGCCTTGCCCAGTCTGCTTTTCTGGTCCAGCCAGCAAATCAATTGGTATTTCTTTAATCACTCTCCATTTCTAGGTAGTGGAACATAAGTAAGTGAATGGGTCTGCCTTGCTTTTAACTCAGAAAGTGGAAGAAAGCTTTGTGTCTATCATGGTAATTGCTGTTCAAATGAGTGCGGTCAGAAAAGATGGCAAATACTTCCAATTTAGTGTGAGCTTTTAAAGGTCATGTGAGTACTCAACCTAGGCCACACCAGGAAGTTTGTTGTCAGTTCTTTTATTATTTACCTTCTGCTGCTCTTTCTAGTTTTTCATAGCTTTGTCTACTGGCAAATTCACCATGTACATTTCCCCCAGTTTCTGAGTTAAAATAAGGAAAGACATATGTCGTTTATTTGTCTCTTAGTTTTGCATCTAGTTGGAGAAGATATGAACAAGTGTTCATGGACATGCTATTTTCTGTACCAGAAAAGTAGGCTGGGTGGGGCAGTATAAATTCGGAGTTACACTGTTTCCTCAGCGCCTGTCATCACAGTCTATTGCATGTTACTTTTTTTCCTTCTCTTTGGTTTTTGGTCCAGCGCATGCTTTCCTCTACAGCCTGAGAACTTCATAAATCTCATTCGATTAGAACCCTAACTATACCCTGGGTTTTGCTCTTGAGATATGTATTTAATTTTAAGATTTATATATTTTTTGGAGGGGGAGCTGGATAGATAGGTCCAAAGTCAAGAACACTGGTTGCTCTTATGGAGGTCCATACAGGAGCTCATAACTCTCTATAATTCCAATTCTAGTGCATTCAATGCTCTCTTATGACCTTCTCAGGCATAAGAGAGGCTATGAACTTAGTGTACACACATATATGGGCATGTTTATATATGTTTCTCACTCTGTGTTTATGTGCATGGATTTACAGGTGCCCACGGAGGCCAAGAGAGAGTATTAGATCTGGAACTGGAGTAGTGATGGGTGTGATCTGGTCCACATGGGTGCTGGGAACTAAACTCAGGTTCCCAAAGAGCAGCAAGGGCTTTTACCTCTGAGTCATCTCTCCAGCCTCATCAGGATTTTCTTTTAACTCATTGTCTAGGCTGCAGTGCAGTGAGTGGAGTCTTCTTTATTGTTACACTGTTTATATTTACTTAGCTTTGTAAATCCAGTGGCCTGGAATTACTTACCCTTTCCTTTACCAGCTCACTGGTTATGGAGTACATCTGTTGACCTCTATATAAATCAAACATTAGTTTCCAGAATATAAGTTCTGGTACAAACTAGTAGACATACTTTTATTATGTTTAGGAATACTTTGCCTGACTTTCTCATTGCTTGTGTGTATGTATGTGTGTATAAATATATGAGTGTGTGTGTTGGGGGTTGTATATGTATGTATGCGGGTATGGAGAGGATGGAGGTCAGTGCTGGGTATCTTCGTTTATTATTGTCCACCTTACTTTTTTGCATAAGGGTCTCTCATTGAGCCTAGAACTTGAATGTTAAGTCAGACTTGCTGGTCAGTAAGCTCCTGAAATCCTTCCATTTCCTTTTCACAGCTCTGGGATTATAGGTGTGTATTGTACCTAGCTTTTATGTGGCACTGTGGATTTTAACCCAGGTCCTCATGCTTACAGAGAAATGTTTTACCTACTGAATCATCTCCCCAGCTTTTCTTCTCTTCCATCTCTTTTTGCTCCAGGAAATATTTATTCATTAATATGGTAAGTCCTTTAAGATGTCATTTCTACGTGGATATTCAAACCAGATACTTAACACTTTTTTTTGAAAAAAACAATTCAAAGTTTCAAAGTAACCATTACAATTGCATCCTGTAAATTAGTGCATAGCTAACCCTTTGCAGTGAATTAAAAATATGACATAAGCCCTGAAACTGTACCTCTGATGTTGCACAAATTTCAACAGGATGACTTATTGGTTGTGTGTCAGTCATAAAGGTATTGTTTCATCTTATGAATGTGTGCCAAAATTGATTGAACTAATTTTTATTTAAAGCACAGCTTTTATCATGGAACCTCCCAATACCAAGGATGTTTAATCCTTCACACACCATAGGCAAGTACCTCACAAAACTATTAATTGCATAAAGATGTGTTATAGCATTTCAGAGAAGCCAGGGTACCCATAGCTGCCTTGTGCTTCAGACATTGATATAGTTTATCTCCAGGTCCTTTCTCATTAATTATACTATTGCTTCCATTGTTTCTAAGTAGATCTGTGATTTAACCTGATTTATGTTTGTCTCAACTGACAAAAGACCTCATGATATGTGCCTCATGCTCTAAAGGTGCTACATTGGTTCAAAATGGCAAAAACTTATATAGAAGACTATATCAGGTTTCTTCTCAGTTTCATTAGTGTATCTAGCATGCCTTAAATGACCAATATGTTGGTTGACTGAGTGAATAATTGCTGCATCTAGTTGACTGAAAAGAAAAAAAAACAGCATTTTAAACTTGGTAGTTATATGTATATGTATGTCTAATTTTACAACACTTATTTTGGTGTGTCTGTGTATGTGTGTGTGTGTGTGTGTGTGTGTGTGTGTGTGTGTTTGGAGGATTATGCAAGTGTATGTTCATATGCATGCCTATATATGTAGAGGCAAGAGGCCAATTTTGGGTGTTGTTTCTCAGGAGGCATTAACTTATTTTTTGATATCTGTTCATTAACTGACATGGAGCTCCTCAAGTAGGCTACACTTGCTGGCTTGCGATCCCCAAGAATCTGTCTGTCCACCCAGCGCTACTATAGCTAAACTTTGTGTTTTCTTGAACATGACTACTGGGGATTCAACTCTGATCCCTATGTTTGCAAAACAAACACTTTATGAACTGAGTTCTCTCCTTGGCCCCAGAACAGTATCACTTCTTTCATCTCTGTTTTCTTCTCTGAAGAGATGCTGTATCCCCATCTGAGAGGGTTAGAAAGGGAGTACCTTTGTGGAGATGCTGAGAATAGGCCACCTCAAATGGAGGAAGGAGGAAGTATTTTCAGCAGTGCTCCTGAGGACCAAGTGCAAGGGCTGGTGAGTAGAATTCAAAGGGGAAATGCAACAGTGGAGGAAGACCCTGTGGTGGAACAGTAGAGCTTAAGAGAAACCTTTTGCTGGGTTTCCCTTTATCCTGTTAGCATTGTAGTGGGGTGAATATTAGAAGAGAGAAAGGCTTTAGTAAAAAGACAAAAAGCAGAGGCAATAGGTTAGAGATGGATTTGGAAAAATTGAGAAGAGAAAGTTGAAAACTGCATTCTGTAAGAAGTTAAAGATCTGCCTGGGGTATTGGTGACTACCTATAACCTCAGGACCCAGGAGACTGAGGCAGCAAGGCCATAGGTGTGCAGCCAGCCTGGGCTACATGGTGAGGCCATATCTCAGAAAAGTTAAATCGTAGAGAAATAAAACAAGAAGAAATAAGAAGATCCAGAGAAGATGAAAGTATTAGAATGATAGTATTTAAAACTTAAAAGTGACTTTAGATTATGCTGAAGAAAGTACCTATCCCAGAGATACCCTTTGCTGTTGTTGGACTGAATGTGAATCACATGACTTGTTTAAATCTGCCTCTCCATTAACACAACAGGACAACAACACTTATCCTGAAACTTGAATGAATGGTTTGCATCATGTAATAGCAAATGTATATATAGAGAAAGTCATTGGGATACAGTGGTAGGAATGGCTAACATTTATTGGCTAGCATTTGTCTAACTGCTAACATTTATTTATTATTCAGTGCAAGGCCAAGAACCATGTTATTATTCAGTGAAAGGCCAAGAGCTTACATAGAGACCTTCATTTTGTCCTTTCACTCACCATAATGAGAAAGTCTCATAATTACCCTCACTTACAGATACATAAATGAAGGGTTAGGCAGGTTGAACAAGCTGCCAGGATCACACAGATGTTAAGTCATAAAGTGGGAATTTAAGTACAGTTAGTTCAGTCCTACAATGAATGCTCTTAGTCACTAGACCATATTGGATTGTTCACTCACTGAAGAATCTACAAAATATGTGACAATAAAAAATACCAGAAAGAAAATGAACTCTGACCAGTGAAAGATGTTAACAATATCCAGACTCCAGATATAGATCATCTATAATTGACTAATGCCCAAGATACACTAAACACTCAGTCATGGTTATACCCTCTCCTTGAATGAGAACAAGGGTGTTCTATAATATTATGCTACTTATTATGATATATTAATTGAGGATGATAATTTTAGTGTAATATATTAGTAAGTTCAGTTTCTTGCCATGCATTATTTATGAATGATGTAGGATTCTTAAAGGTCCTAGCAATATTGCATGCTTCTGGCAGCCTGATTTTTCTCACTTAGATACAAATAAGAACACTCAAGAGGCAGGTAGGCCTGCGGCGGGGGCCCGTGGAGGTAGACGGGCCCAGCGGCGGCAGCCGACAGGGATATTCAGACCCAGCGGCAGCCGGCAGAGACATTCAGGCCCAGCGGTAGCCCACAGAGGTAGACGGGCCCAGCGGTGGCCTCCTGAGGTAAACGGCCCGGCAGCAGCGGCCGACAGGGACATTCAGGCCCAGCGGCGGCCCACAGAGGTAGACAGGCCCGGCGGTAGAGACAAGCAGACGCAGGTAGGCCTGCGGCGGGGGCCCGTGGAGGTAGATGGACCCAGCGGCAGCAGCCGACAGGGATATTCAGACCCGGCGGCAGCGGCCGACAGGGACATTCAGTCCCGGCTGCAGCCTGCAGAGACATTCAGGCCCGGTGGCGGCCCCCAGAGGCAGAGAGACCCAGCGGCAGCTGACAGGGACATACAGGCCCGGCGGCGGACTGCAGAGGTAAACAGGCCCAGGGACGGACACAAGCAGACGCAGCTTGGAACAGGGACGCCCCTAACCCCAACATCTGGGGAAGAAGCTATCTCGGTGGGTCAGAACCAGAACGAATCTGAACACTCTGTCTGAGGACAACCCAGGGCCCAGCTGCTGATCCTGTGAAACCAACAACTTGGAGGTGTTGGTGAGACTACCCTGCTCAGCTGAAACCCATCTGGGAGAGGATTCAGATGCCTATAGTTTAAAGTCTGAAGAAACAAGATCAGCTGAGGAGTTGACAAATGAACAAAACGTGACCTGGGAACACAGAAGAAGGCGCTACCCAGACACCAAACCAGATCACCAGAATCATAAGTATATAATTCACCGATCAAAATCAGCTGCCCCTGAAGAAATAGCCCAATAGCACCAATTTAACCAAGAACCACTACTAAACCAAGACTAAAAATTAGAGCAAGAGAGGCACTCTCAGACACAGACACCACCTGCACCTCACAGAGGAAGAGATGAGTAGACGCCAGTGCAAAAATACAGGCAACAACATAAAGACCTATATGGCAACATCAGAACCTAGTGATTCTACACCTGCAAGACCTAAACATACCATGACAGAAGAAACAGAAGAAATCAACCCTAAAAATGACATTAAGAAGATGATAGAGGCCCTTAAAGAAGAAATAAAACATTCCCTCAATGAGGAAATAAAAACCTTTCTTAAAGAGGAATTGAAAAACTACCTTAAAGAGGAAATAAAAACTTTCCTTAAAGAGGAAATAAATAACTCCCTTAAAGAGGAAATAAAAACTTCCCTTAAAGAGGAAATGAAAAACTCCATTAAAGAGGAAATAAAAAACTCCCTTAAAGAAATGGAAGAAAAAATGAACAAAAAATGGGAAGAAATCAAATCAAGCCAAGAAAAAGCAATTAAACAGATGAAAGAAACATTCCAAGATCTGAAAAATGAATTTGAGACAATAAAGAAAACACATGCTGAGGGAATGCTGGAAATAGAAATCCTGACAAAACGAACAGGAACTACAGAAACAAGCATAACCAACCGATTGCAAGAGATGGAACAGAGAATCTCTGACACTGAAGACACGATAGAGAAAATAGATTCGTCAGTCAAAGAAAACAATAAAGACAAAAAAAGTCCTAACACAAAACGTCCAGGAAATTTGGAACACCATGAAAAGACCAAACCTAAGAATAATAGGGATAGAAGAAGGAGAAGAATACCAACTCAAAGGCACAGAAAATATATTCAACAAAATCATAGAAGAAAACTTTCCTAACCTAAAGAAAGAAATACCTATGAAGATACAAGAAGCTTACAGAACACCGAATAGGCTGGATCCAAAAAAAAAGTCCCCTCGCCACATAATAATCAAAACACTAAACACACAGAATAAAGAAAAAATATTAAGAGCTGCAAAGGAAAAGGACCAAGTAACATATAAAGGCAAACCCATCAGAAAAACACCAGACTACTCAATAGAGACTATGAAAGCTAGAAGATCATGGACAAACCTCATGCAGACACTAAGAGACCACGGATGCCAACCCAGACTATTATACCCAGCAAAACTCTCAATCACCATAGGCGGAGTAAACAAAATATTCCAGGATAAAACCAGATTTAATCAATACCTGTCCACAAACCCAGCCCTACAGAAAGCACTAGAAGGGAAAATTCAACCCAAAGAAGCTAAACACATCCATGAAAAATCAAGCAATAGATAATCCTACACCAACATACACCACAGAAGGACAACACAACACAACCAAAAAAATAAAGGAATTAACAATCACTGGTCATTAATATCCATCAATATCAATGGTCTCAACTCACCTATAAAAAGACACAGGCTAACAGAATGGATAAGAAAACAGGACCCATCCATATGCTGCATACAGGAAACACACCTTAACTCCAAAGACAGACACTACCTCCGAGTAAAGGGCTGGGAAAAGGTTTTCCAAGCAAATGGACCTAAGAAACAAGCTGGTGTAGCTATCCTAATATCTAATAAAATAGACTTCAAACTAAAATCAATCAAAAGAGACCAGGAAGGACATTACATATTCATCATGGGAAAAATCCACCAAGATGAAGTCTCGATTCTAAACATTTATGCTCCAAATACAAAAGCACCCACATTCATAAAAGAAACACTACTAAAGTTTAAAACGCACATCAAACCCCACACATTAGTAGTGGGAGATTTTAACACATCACTCTCACCAAAAGATAGATCTACCAGACTGAAACTTAACAAAGAAATAAAGGACCTAACAGATGTTATGACTCAAATGGACCTAATAGATATCTACAGAATATTCCATCCTAACACAAAAGAATATACCTTCTTCTCAGCACCCCATGGAACCTTCTCAAAAATTGACCACATGCTTGGACACAAAACAAATCTCAACAGATACAAAAAAAAATGGAATAACCTCCTGTATCTTATCAGACCACCATGCCTTAAAGTTAGAACTCAATAACAACAAAAATTATAGAAAACCCACAAACTCATGGAAACTGAATAATGCCCACCTGAAACATCAATGGGTCAAGGAAGAAATAAAGACAGAAATTAAAGAGTTCCTAGAATTCAATGAAAATGAAAGTACAACATACCCAAACTTATGGGACACTATGAAAGCAGTGCTAAGAGGAAAATTCATAGCTCTAAATGCACACATAAAGAAGATGGAGCAATCCCATACCAATGAATTAACAGCACAACTGAAAGCTCTAGAACAAAAAGAAACAAACTCACCCAGGAGAAATAGACACCAGGAAATAATCAAATTGAGGGCTGAAATCAACGAAATAGAAAACAAGAGAACAATACAAAAAAATCAATGAAACAAAGAGTTGGTTCTTTGAAAAAATCAACAAGATAGACAAACCACTAGCCAAATTAACCAAAAGGCAAAGAGAGAGCACCCAAATTCACAAAATCAGAAATGAAAAGGGAGACATAACAACAGACAATGAGGAAATCCAGAGAATCATCAGATCATACTTCAAAAACCTGTACTCCACAAAAATGGAAAACCAGGAAGAAATGGACAATTTTCTGGATAAATACCAAATACCAAAATTAAATCAAGACCAGATAAACCATTTAAATAGACCAATAACCCCTAAAGAAATAGAAACAGTCATCAAAAGTCTCCCAACTAAAAAAAGCCCAGAACCAGATGGTTTCAGTGCAGAATTCTACCAGACTTTCAAAGTAGAACTAATACCAATCCTCTTCAAAGTGTTCCACACAATAGAAACAGAAGGAACACTACCAAACTCTTTTTATGAGGCTAAAATTACCCTGATACCCAAACCACACAAAGATGCAACAAAGAAAGAGAACTACAGACCAATCTCCCTCATGAACATTGATGCAAAAATACTCAACAAAATATTGGCAAACCGAATCCAAGAATACATCAAAACAATCATCCATCACGACCAAGTAGGATTCATCCCAGGGATGCAAGGATGGTTCAACATACGGAAATCAGTCAATGTAATACACCATATAAACAAACTGAAAGAAAAAAACCACATGATCATCTCCCTAGATGCTGAAAAAGCCTTTGACAAAATCCAACACCCCTTCATGATAAAGGTCTTAGAAAGAATAGGAATACAAGGAACATTTCTAAACATAATAAAAGCAATTTATAGCAAGCCAACAGCAAACATCAAATTAAATGGAGAGAAACTCAAAGCGATACCACTAAATTCAGGAACAAGACAAGGCTGTCCACTCTCCCCATATTTATTCAATATAGTACTAGAAGTTCTAGCTAGAGCAATAAGACAACAAAAGGAGATCAAAGGGATACAAATTGGCAAGAAAGAAGTCAAACTTTCACTATTTGCAGATGATATGATAATATACATAAGTGACCCCAAAAACTCTACCAGGGAACTTCTACAGCTGATAAACTCCTTCAGTAAAGTGGCAGGATACAAGATCAACTCAAAAAAATCAGTAGCCCTCCTATACACAAATGATAAAAGGGCTGAGAAAGAAGTCAGAGAAACATCACCCTTTACAATAGCCACAAATAATATAAAATACCTTGGGATAACACTAACTAAACAAGTGAAAGACCTTTTTGATAAGAACTTTAAATCTCTAAAGAAAGAAATTGAAGAAGATATCAGAAAATGGAAGGATCTCCCATGCTCATGGATAGGTAGGATTAACATAGTAAAAATGGCAATCTTACCAAAAGCAATCTACAGATTCAATGCAATCCCCATTAAAATCCCAACACAATTCTTCACAGACTTGGAAAGAAAAATACTCAGCTTTATATGGAAAAACAAAAGACCCAGGATAGCTAAAAGAATCCTATACGATAAAGCAACCCTTGGAGGCATCACCATCCGGGATCTCAAACTCTACTATAGAGCTATAGTAATAAAAACAGCTTGGTACTGGTATAAAAACCGACATACGGACCAATGGAATTGAATTGAAGACCCTGACATTAATCCATGCACATATGAACACCTGGTTTTTGACAAAGGAGCCAAAACTATACAATGGAACAAAGAAAGTATCTTCAACAAATGGTGCTGGCATAACTGGATGTCAATATGTAAAAGATTACAAATAGATCCATATCTGTCACCATGCACAAAACTCAAGTCCAAGTGGATCAAAGACCTAAACATAAATCCAGTTACACTAAACTTAATAGAAAAGAAAATGGGAAGCACTCTTGAACGCATTGGCACTGGAGACCATTTCCTAAATAAAACACCGACAGCACAGACCCTGAGCACAACCATTAATAAATGGGACCTCTCAAAACTGAGAAGCTTTTGCAGGGCAAAAGACACAGTCAATAAGACAAAAAGACAGCCAACAGATTGGGAAAAGATCTTCACCAACCCCACATCTGACAGAGGTTTGATCTCCACAATATATAAAGAACTCAAGAAACTAGACATCAAAGCACTGAACAGTCCATTTAAAAAATGGGCTAAAGAGCTAAACAGAGAATTCACAAAACAAGAACTACAAATGGCTGAAAGACATTTAAAGAAATGCTCAACATCCTTAATCATCAGAGAAATGCAAATCAAAACGACTCTGAGTTACCACCTTACACCTGTTAGAATGGCTAAGATCAAAAACACCAATGACAACCAATGTTGGAGAGGATGTGGAGCAAAGGGAACACTCCTCCACTGTTGGTGGGAATGTAAACTTGTACAACCACTGTGGAAATCAGTATGGCGGTTTCTCAGAAAATTAGGAATCGAACTACCTCAAGACCCAGCCATACCACTCTTGGGCATATACCCAAAGAATGCTGATACATACCATAAAGATACATGCTCAGCTATGTTCATAGCAGCACTATTTGTAATAGCCAGAACCTGGAAACAACCTAGATGCCCATCAACGGAAGAATGGATGAAAAAAATGTGGTACATATACACAATGGAGTACTACTCAGCAGAGAAAAACAATGAAAGCATGAAATTTGCAGGCAAATGGATGGAACTAGAAAAAATCATCCTGAGTGAGGTAACCCAAACCCAGAAAGACAGTTATGGTATGTACTCACTCATTGGTGGATTCTAGATATAAAATGAACAATCAGACCACAACCCATAGAACCATAAAGGCTATATATATATATAGCATGGAGGTCCCTAGGACGACTGTGGCATATAATAAATTTCAGTTTTACTCAATTATTGAAAAAAAATAGCCAAATGAATGGAAACACATGAACTATGAACCAAAGGCCGAGGGCTCCCAGCTGGATCAGGCCCTCTGAATAGGTGAGACAGTTGATTGGCTTGATCAGTTTGGGAGGCATCTAGGCAGTGGGACCAAGTCCTGTGCTCATTGCATGAATTGGCTGTTTGAAACCAGGAACTTATGCAGGGACACTTGGCTTAGTCTGGGAGGAAGGGACTGGACCTCCCTGGACTGAGTCTACCAAGTTGATCACAGTCCTCGGGAGAGGACTTGTCCTGGAGGAGGTGGGAATGGAGGGTGGGCTGGGGGTATGGGGAGGGCGTGGGAGGGGGGAGAATAGGGGAACCCATGGCTGATATGTAGAACTGAATGGTATTGTAAAATAAAAAATATATATCACACACACACACACACACACACACAAAAAAAAAGAAACTGACATACAATGACATGTAATAATGTAAAAAAAAAAAAAACAAAAAAAAAAAGAAAACGAAGTAGAGCTCAAGCTAAATCTACTTTGCTGTCAGCTTCGCGAAAAGAGACTACTTTCGTTTTTTTTAAGTATGTTTCTGCTTTCATTGGTAAACAAACACATGATGCTCGTCACTGTCTGAATGTACAGCTAGTTTAAAGGTATGTTCAATGCTGCTTATCCTGACACACAGAGATCTTATTAGCGTGTGACCACGCACACTGCTATGTCTAATAGCTCTGACTGAAACACAGAGATTTATATTAAAGTTAACGACACTCTTGTATGGTCTAATATCTGAAAAATTTATTATTAACATACAATCAAAATAATAATTCAGTACAATTAGATTACCACCACACATGTATGCTTTTATATTCTACATCTGTGAAGATGTAAAATAAATTATCTTTTATAAAAACATTCTTTTAAAAATTATTTCTTTTTTATTTGATATTATAATATGATACATTTTTCCCCTTCCCTTTCCTTCCTCCAAACTCTCCTATATACCATCCTTTCTCTCTTTCAGATTCATGGTTTCTTTTTTCATCAATTGATTTTATATACATAAAGATGTATATGTATAAACACATATGTTCTTAAATATATAAATGCAACCTGCTCCATCTGTATATCATTACTTCTATGTATGTTTTTAGGCCTGAGCATTTGGTATTGTATAACGATTTGATGTACTCTTCTATGGGGAAGACGATTTCTCCTGTTTTCAGCATTCCTTAGTTGGCTCCAGGTCTTTGAGTAGTGTTGGGGCCTTGTGGGCTTTTCCCTATTCACTTTAACACATCTATTGTTGTCTTGATTCAGCTCATGTTTAGGCAGTCATGTTGGTGAGAATTTATACATGTAGTTTCTGGCATTACTAGAGACACAATCTCACAGCAACCTGCAACAGTCTTAATGGATGCTTCCTTCCTGTTACGTATGAATCAGTAATAGTATACCCATTGGGTTCTATCTGCTCAAGGTGACATCCATCCTCTATACTTGTGTAAGTAATGCCTTACTGACATAGAATAACACTTAAATTAGGTGCTGTGTGTGTGTGTGTGTGTGTGTGTGTGTGTGTGTGTGCATACATCATTTATTCATCATAAGGGTATGGTTGAACTAGATAATTGCCTGACATATGCTAGTACTTAATGATTTATTATTTCCTTTCTTCTCAATATGGGCTGCAATATTAAAAACAGCAATGCATAGTATCAGATACTTTAGGTCTGCTCATTTTTTTGCTTATGAATGGATAGATGATAATAGGGCAATAACTGATACACATTAAGTGCTGAACAAATACTTGTATCCTCCCATTGGCTTCTGAGTGCATAAGGGTGGGCTAGAATGAGTATCTAGCATATGTAAGGCACTTGATCCATGTTTACTTTATTTCCTTTTGTATGAGTATAATTGTTCTAGCACACAGCTTTGTCTGTGCTATGTGAGGCATGCAGTCTTATTTCTTTTCTCTCTGTGTGAAAAAGTCCCTGTGATATTCTTGGCATTAAATGCAAGTTAGTTCCAACATTAAAATGAACATTTAGCATTTTTATAGTTCATAATTTGTCTTATATCAGAAATTCATTACAGGTATGCATCCTCTCTTACATGTGAATAAACTGATATCACAATCCACCTTTGAATACACTGATGATTCATTGCATGTCTGCTTTCTTCTACTATGTGTGGGACATGCTATAAAAATAATTCATGTTGTATTAGTTATTATTCTTATTGTTACAATCAGAACATCTGATAATGAAAAAATTAAGTAAGGGTTTGTTTTGTCTTATGGTATAAGGGAACGTAGTCTATTAAGGAGGGGAGGGTTTGGTACAGGACAGGGGGCATCTTGTCACACTGTGTTGACAGTCAGGATGCAGAAAGAGGTGACTACTGGTGTTCAGCTTACTTTCTCCTGTTTATTCCCTCTAGCCTTGGGCATAGTGAATTTAGGGTGGGTCTTTCTATCTCAGTTGTCCCAATCTAGAAACTCTCCCACAAGCACACCTAGAGGTTTGTTTCCATGGTGATTGTTGACATCAGTTGACAATCAAGGTCAATTTGTCATACATGGTCTATACAAACTACATACATACATGTTTCTTGTTTGTATTTTTATACAAGAATTATGCCAGAGAAATATCTAGTTCACACAAATTGCACAATATATACTAAATGGACATGTTTGTTTTCTCTCCATTCTGTCCCATGTTGTCCCTTCCCTTTCTACATGGATCAGCTTGTTCAATGGGGAATGAATGAAAGCTTGTAGGAGTAGCTGTGCTTCCTTTTTATCACATGTTAGTATATTAGCATTTTAATTAGTACCGTGAATAGGTGATGAGTCCCTTCCCTTATTAGTTGCTCATGCAGTGCTAGAATTGTGTCTGAAAGAAATTCTGATGCTCAATTCAGTTTTATTTCCTTACCCTTGGACTGAGTAACTTTGTTTTGAACAGTATCTGACATGCATTGTGCACTCAATTTAAGCTCATTTTCATCTCTGTGTGTGAGTACTTAAGATGTACTATACTCCCTACAGGTTCAATTCCTCCTCATTAGAATCAATAATGTTACAGTAGAATAGTAGCAGGCATTTATTAGGAGTTCAAGGTGTGCTGAAATCTTTCCACTTTTATCAGAGTAGACTGGTATGGCAAAAGTATTTGTTATGTGCCAGGCACTTAAACAAGTCTTATGTGCTTCACTGACACATGGGTAACAGTGTGTAAAAAACTTCCTGGAATATATGAAGCACTCAATGAATGCTTGCTTAGCTCTTTCTGATATGAATAATCCTATTTTAGAGTATATTTTTATGAATGATCTAAGCATGACTACATATGCTGTATCAAATAATATGACGTGTACACCACCTGTGTCAGAATTTTTCCTAGAAATAAATAGAATGTAAAGAACACAGAGACACATAATTAGCAAACACTGCCTCATTTTTGTATCTGTGTATAATGATTTACTGTCCTCAAACTGATAAATAACCTGATACTACAAGCACAGTAAATGTGAACAACGCCTGCTAGAATTTTTTTATTGTTGTTTCTGTTTTTCTGGGGTGATGGTGGATAAGAGAGTTTATTTTTGAGGAGTGTGAGTGGCTATGGCCCAGGACTATGGTCATTCCAGAAAAAAAAAATCTAAGCGAACCCTCCCCCCCCCATGTTCCAATATGGAAGTAGTTTCAAAACGATTTTTGGTTACAGAACAAAAGATGAGCAGTGAATGCTTATTAAATGACTAAAGATGACTTTGACTCTGGAGCTGCAACATTCCAACATGCCGCAGTCATAAATCCCAACCAGTTGGTGTGCTTTATCTTCAAAATGGGTGTAGATATTTTTCTGGGAACTTCATTTTATATTTGGGATGACTAAATTCTCTAGGATGCTTTTGGACTGACTATAAACTTTAGGTAAGAATATATAGGTTAAAATAATAATAAAAAAAACCACATTCTTAAATGTTCCATGGAAAAGATACTTTAAGATTAACAAATTATCCAATATTAAAGTAAAATCATTGGGTGGCATGTTTTGTGGTGAGGGTAAAGGCCATGAGATGACAAAAGCATGATTACTACTACCTTCCATCCAATTTTCTTTTATTTAAAATAAATTTTGTTTTCCTGTGTATATCCTGATTATGGTTTCCCTTCCCTCTTGTCCTCCCAGTTCCTCTCCATTTCATCTTTCCATCCATGTCCACCTCCTGTCTGCCTCTCATTAGAAAACAAACTGGCACCTAGGGTATAATTGTAAAATAAAATAAATACAATGAGATAAAACAAAAACTAACCCTTAGGAGTAAGACAAAACGAACAGAAGGAAAAGAGGCCAAGAGAAGGCACAAGAAACAGAGACTCACTTGTTTGCACACTCAAGAATCTCATGAAAACAATAAACTGGAAGCCATAATATATATGTGGAGAAAGAGTAGGGCAGAAAGAGAGAAGAAAAAGTAAAAATAAAAATATTAAAAAAATGCCCTAACATGACATTTTGAGACAAGGAACTTCCAATGACGCTATTGAGTTTATTTTCTGTTGGCCATCTACCACTGGACACGTAGCCTACCTTTAAGAGTAGTTTGTTTTCCCAATGAGACTCCCATGGAGGAAGTGAAATTGTTTCATTGTTTCTGTGTTAGGGGTGGGGGAATGTGCCCACTTCTCCTTTCAGTTCTAGGACGCCATCTGGTACAGACCCATGTGGGCCCATGTATTCTAGGATAGTTTCCATGCATTCAAACATGCACCAACCCTGTTGTTTCTAGAAGGCCTTGATTTCTTTGTGTCCCCCATCCTCTCTGGCTTTTGCATTCTTTCCACCTCCTCTTCCCTGAGACCTGAGGGGAGAGATTTGATTGAGACATCTTTTTTAGTGCTGAGTGTTTGGAGTGTTCTAATTCTGCATTTTGTTGGTGAGTTTCTGTATTTGTTCCCATCTGTTTCAGAAGCTTCTATGATGACAGTTGAGCAAGACATGGATCTGTAAATATAGCAGAATGTTGTGAGGTGTCATTTTATTACCATGTTCTTTTACCAGAACAGTAGTGTTTGGTTTTCCCTTGTCTGTGGGCTTTCTTGTTTCAGATGACCCAAGCAGTGTGGGTATGGGTTTCACCTTGTAGAGTAGGCCTTCAGTCAAATTAGATGTAAATTGGATACTCCCACAAATTTTGTGCCACCATTGCACTAGCATGACTTGCAGGCAGGATAGATTGTAGGTCAAAGGGTATATGCATACAGAGTATCTTCCTGAACTAAAGATGCTAGCACACAGGGATGAAGGCTCCATGTAGGTGTCAGCTCTATGTCTTCATGTTCAATGAGTTGTGTAGGTATTGTCTGCAGAAATGGGGCTTTGCTGTCAGTTTTTGGAGAGCATCCTATAATCTTGGAACAGCCTGGGTTGTTTAGAATTTCCCATAGGATGCCTTTTGCCAACAACTCACTTAGGTTAACCCAATTTCAATATTGAAATCTTAATTTTAGTGACAAGAGATGACCATTTGGGGTTGTTTTCCTGTGATATGTGGTGATTTCATTAGATCACCTTCATATATGTACATATCTTAGGAAGCTTCTACTATATGAGATTTTATACTACCCCTCAAATGGCTGTTAAGTTTTAGCTGTCTCTTCCCTTCCCCTCTTCATACTCTTGGTCCAGCCATTCCTTAATCCATAACTATCTATTCTAGTTCCTTTTCCTAGGGAGATCTTTCTATATCCACCCAACCTCTTATTCTATACAGATTATAGCTTTGTTATCATTGATTTAATATCCATACACAAGTGAATACATACCATATTTGTCTTTCTGTGTCTGGGCTACCTCACTCAGCATGATTTTTTCCTAGCTCTATCCATTTACCTGCAAATCTCATGGTTTTTTTGTTTTTCTTAAAAAGATAAGTAATAGTCCTCTGTCTAAATGTACCACATTTTCTTTATACAGTCTTCTGTTGGAGGGACATCTAGCTTGTTTCCAACAATACCTGGCTATTATGAACAGGGCATAAATGAACATGGCTGGTCAAGTGTCTCTGTGGTAGAATGAAACATTCTTTGGGTATATGCCAAGAGTGGTATGGCTAAATTTTAAAGTAGATTGGTATCTGTTTTTCTTTGGAGCCACAAAACTGATTTCCATAGTGACTGTACAAATTTTCATACCCACCAACAATGGATGAGTGTTCCCCTTATTCCTCATGCCCCATAGCATGAGCTGTTACTTGTTTTATTGATCTTAGCCAATCTGGTGGGTCTAAGATAACATCTCAAAGCAGTATCGATTTGCATTTCCCTGATGACTAAGAATATTGAACATTTAAGTGTTTTTCAGTCATTTGAGTCTCCTTTTTGTGAGAATTTTCTGTTTAGATTTGTACCCCATTTCTTTTTTTTTTTGTTTTTTTTTTTGGGTTTTTCTAGACAGGGTTTCTCTGTGTAGCTTTGCGCTTTCTCGCTCATTGTAGCAGGCTGCTCGACTCACAGAGATCGCTGCTCTGCTCGAGTGTGGATTAAAGGCGTGTGCCACCAACGCCCGGCTGTACCCAATTTCTTAATTGGGTTATTTGTTTTCTCGATATCTAGTTTTTTGAATTCTTTATTTACTTTGCATATTAGCTCTCTATCAGACATATAGTTGTGGAGGTCCACAAAGATTTCCTAGTAAGATCTGAGCTTGCTTTAACCAGCAGAGCTGCATTAGAGGATTGTTTGACCATGTGCATGGTTTCTAGATGATTGGAAGGGTCTACACTTGGCTGAGCTAGGGGGAGGCCTTTTGCTCCAACCCTTGGCAATCCTATAAATAGCTCTTTAGAAGAGACAGAAGGGGCCAGTGGATAAGGATCCAGGCCCTCTTGAGGCTATCCTGTTTTTCTATCTGTTTCTCTCCCCTCTATACTTCTATCTAAATCTCTTATCCCTCACTACTCAAGAGTACCTTGGGGTAAAATGAAGGAGCAGGTCACTCAGCTGGCCTCCCACATATAGTTGTTAAAAATCTTTTTCTACTTGGTGGTTTTTTTTTTCTTTTTCTGAATGGCAGTGTTCTTTGCCATGCAGAAGCTTTTCAATCTCCTGAGGTCCCATTTATAAGTTGTTGATATTAGTGTCTGTGCTAATGGTGTTCTGATCAGAAAGTCCTCCTGTGCCAATGAGTTCAAGACTATTTTCCACCTTCTTTTTCTATTAATTCTATATATCTGTTAGTTTGTTTTTTGCTGATATCTTTGATCCTTTTGGAGTTGAGCTTTGTATAGGATGATGAGTATGGATCTACTTGGATTCTTCTACATGCAGCTGTCCAGTTTTCTCAGTACCATTTGTCTTTTTTTCCAGTTTGTGTTTGTGGCTTCTTTATAAAAAAAAATGTTTCCATAAGTATGTGGATTTATGTCTGGGTCTTCAATCTGATTCCATTGATCAATATGTACTTATTATTATTATTATTATTGTTATTATTATTATTTATAGCTCTGCAGCTCAACATGAAATTGGGGATGGAGACACTTTCAGCAATTCTTTTATTTTTCAGGATTGTTATAGCTATCTTGTTTTTTTGGTTGTTTATTATATGTGTGTGCTCAAGTTTGTGTGTGTGTTTCCAGATGAAGCCGAAGATTGTTCTTTCAAGTTCTTCAAAGAATTGCATTGGGATTTTGATAGGAATTGCATTGAATATGCATATAGATTTTGGTGGGATGGTCATTTTTACTACAGTGATCCTACTGATGTATGAGCATGGGAGATCTCTCTGCTAGAATTGGAGCTCCTGGGTTCTTGCTTTTTTTGATGTTTGCTTCCTCTATGTGAATAGGTCTGTAGTGGGACACTGGCTTGTATATACTAGGGTCTTAGTGTGTGCTTGATTCCTTTCCTCATGAGTGGGTTAGGGTATATTTGAATAGTTCGGTCAACTGGCAAAGTAATACTTTGCTGTGTCTGAGCAACAGCAGAATGTTTGCTATTTTATTAGAAAATACCCGCCATATGCTAAGTACTAAATTCTTGTTGATGATTTATGTGAGATGCATTACTCTTTCTATCATCCTTCTATCAGTTATGCTCTATGAAAATACAGTTCAGACATGCCATTTGCTCCACACATCCTTTTTCCTTTGCCTGTGTGTATGTAATTTTGTGCATAATAGGATCTGGCATTTACTAGGTGCCTATTACATGCTCCTGACATTCTGCTCTGTATCACTAAGTTTGCAATTAATAACAATTTATGTATGCTGGACTGGATACATAATGACTTAACTCCACTGTGTGTGCACCATGTTATTCCTGGCTTATATCGGGTAGACATCCAAGCTCATTTACTTTCCCTATATGTGAGTAATATACTAGAATGGGAAGTAGGTGATTTTGAACGACCCATTCATGTCCTTTCATTCACATGTGAATGATGCTATAATGTGCTAGAACCTGACATAGATCAAGAGCATATTGACCACATTTTTCTTGCTCCTCTGTGTGATTTGTGCTGTGCTAGAGCAACCAGATGATACATGTTAATGAGATACTAGGCAGCCTTTCAGACAGGATTCTAGCATAACCTTACTGTTGTATCAGAAAGGAAATAAGCGTATGTGAGAGCAATGATGGGCTGACATGTGTGCAGTGCCTGGTGTGAGCTCTTTTCCTTGCCCTCTAAGGAAGTGACGGTGTGCTCTCATTGTACCTGACCCTGGTAAGCTCCTCTGGAAGCATGCTTGCTTCTTTTTCTTTATGTGTGATATGGTTGCATTTTCTATATAGAAGCTGCTCGATGATTTATTTCCCCCTCTTTATGCAAGTGAGTAAAATTAGAATAGAATGCTGTCTGGCTTAACTAGGTGCTAGGGCACTCCTGCCTCTTTCCCTTATGGTTAATTATCTTTATACAGAAATTTCATTTGTTTAATATTAGGCAGTCACAGCATGGTGGTACTCTTTCATGAGTGCATTTTATGGTAAAATACTGTGCTGTATCCACTTAGCATTAAAGTCATTCATATTTCATGTCCAGTATAAGACTAAGATACTCACATCGAACCTCACATGTACTGGCACTTGATTGATGTACTATTTCTTTTTCCTGTGTGTGAGTAACACTTTGTTCAATCTGGTTTGTACAGTCTGGTTTATAACTGGTATTCTATGTTAGAATATTATCTTTCTATATTGGTATCTTCTATTTGATTACTTTTCCCGGCTGTGTAAGTTATGCCACATTATAATGTATGGCCTATGCAAGATCCTCCATTCAGTATGTTTCTGCTTTTTGTTGGTAGATATGAGTTTGAAAACTACCTGTATCATTAAAACAGCACACACTAATGAGTTGTTTCCTTTCTTCCATTGTGAGAACTTTAGCTAGCATTTTCAAGAGTCTTATTGTTTTCTTCCCTCTGTGCATAAATAGTCCTAAACTAGAATAGTGCTTGGCATATTTAAGGCACTCAATGCATGGTTATGCTCTTTGTCTCAGTAAGAAGAAAATGATACCAGAACTACTGGTGGCATAAACAGATACCTAATGCACACTTGCTGCTTTCACTTTAATCCTAGTAGGTGTTGCACTCCTGTACTAATGGCAACACTGGGGACTTCCTGCATGCTCAGTTCCCCCTGGAGGATGCGGCTGTATCATAGCAGCACCCTGCTGATGCTGGTCTTCATTGACTGTCTTTTTGTTGAGCAACATTGTGGTACTGTAGCATCTCTCCTTTACTAGGTGATCAAAGCAGGCTCATTCCTTTTAGCTGTGTGTGAGTAACATTAGCTTAGACAGCTCTTGTCCTGTCAGTTATGCTCCGTGTAGTCCTTGTTTCCTTCTCAGATGTGAATAATTTTACTAGAAAAGGAGTTCACATGAAATAGATACTTGGCACGTGAGTGTTGTGTTTGTCTTACTAGAATGATTCCTAGTGGAGGCTAGGTGTTTTGTGCATCGTGTCTCCTTACCCCACCCGCAGGTATGTAAGACTTCTCATGCTCCAATGCTCAGTGGAGTGCTTTCCTTTCCTTTTATGTGTAAATAATGATAAGTTCCAGAGTGCTTCCATAAACTACCTACCTCAGTGTATGCTTTACCCTGGCCTTTATGTGAGACTTCTTCCTGGAAAAGACTAGATATATGCATGCCTAGTTATTTCCCAAATGTGGAGAAAAGATGGTCATAATGTGATGGAGTCATGCCTAACATATTCTAGGCATGCAAAGTCATCTTGTTTCTTCCTATCAGTGAATAGTATTTTTATATTAAATAGTGTCTGACCTTTTTTCCCCTTTTATTTTATTTTACAATACCATTCAGTTCTACATATCAGCCATGGATTCCCTTGTTCTTCCCCCTCCAACCCCCTCCCCCCAGCCCCCCCCCATTCCCACCTCCTCCAGGGCAAAGCCTCCCTGGAGGACTGAGATCAACCTGGTAGACTCAGTCCAGGCAGGTCCAGTCCCCTCCTCCCAGACTGAGCCAAGTGTCCCTGTATAAGCTCCAGGTTTCAAACAGCCAGCTCATGCAATGAGCCATCTCACTGCTGGATGCCTCCCAAACAGATCAAGCCAGGCAGGTTCAGTCCCCTCCTCCCAGGCTGAGCCAAGCGACCCTACATAAGCCCCAGGTTTCAAACAACTTACTCATGCAGTGAGCACAGGACCCGGTCCCACTGCCTGAATGCCTCCCAAACAAATCAAGCCAATCAACTGTCTCACCCATTCAGAGGGCCTGATCCAGTTGGGGGCCCCTCAGCCATTGGTTCATGGTTCATGTGTTTCCATTCGTTTGGCTATTTGTCCCTATGCTTTATCCAACCTTGGTTTCAACAATTCTCGCTCATATAAACCCTCCTCTTTCTTGCTAATTAGACTCCCGGAGCTCCACCCAGGGCCTAGCTGTGGATCTCTGCATCCAGATCTCTCAGTCCTTGGATGGGGTTTCTAGCATGACAATTAGGGTGTTTGACCAAGAAAAAACTTTAAGGAAGAAGTATTTATTTTGCCTGACAGTTTGAGGGGATAAACCCTATCAAAGCATGAACAGCATTGCAGCAGGCAGATCTGCTCATGTCCAAGATCTGTGCACACTATCTCACATCAGCATTTAGAGAGCAGAAAGAATTGGAGCTGTAACTCCTGGGTGGAGCCAAACTACAACCCATAAGACCACCTTCAACTGATACACCCTCTTCAGCATTGTTGGCCTTCCTAAATGTCTCACAACCTGAAAGAAACATCAACCACTGGGGACCAACTGAGCAAACATGATGATATGTGAAGGACATTGTTCATCTAATCCAAACACATAGTCAATTGTTTACCATAAGTATGAGAAGGTGTGGAATAGAATGAACTCAATAACTATCAGTGCCCAAGCTGTGATGATGTGCTTCATCTATGTGTGAGGAAGTATGCACCTCAATAGCAAGTGGAGAACATGCGGCTTAAACGCATGCTTACTTATTCTCTAATATGTGTGGGTATTGTTATATTATGGAAGTGCTTAGAATGTAGACGTTCTACACACTTTTGATTTGTCCCTGTATGTAAGGACTATGATCCCCTAATGATGCCTGTGTACACTCATTGTTTTGCCATTATCACTGTTTTCCCTGTCTATGTGAATGCAACTACATTAAGGTAATACGTATATATTAGTCCTCTAATCAATGGAATGTATGCATGCAATCATTTTTCCTTCTAGCAATGCATTAATGTAATAGCATTTACCCAAGACCACGCATTATAATATTTGGCATACAAAATGGTTGAACTAGAGGGTTACTTAAGTTGCTATTAATACTAAATATTTGTTTGTTTCTTTCCTCCTAGGTGCAATAAATATACCTAAATAGTGCCTGGTAATCAGTGCTTTTTTATTTACTTAGCTGTGTGTTACCAGAATCCTCAATGTACAGTCAGCTCTTGAGGCACATTTACCCCCTAAGCCATGTCATGTGTAAGGTATATGTTTGAATACTACCATGAACACACTAAGAAGTCAATACATACTTTTTTGCTTATTAGGAGTGAAGTCGTGAAATAGTAGCTGCCATATATTGAACAGTTAATACACGCTTGTTTTATTTTTCTATATATGGATTTTATTTTAGAAGACTAGCAATGAGCACATAGGTTGCACTCAAAACATTGTATTACTTCCACTTCTGTGTGCCTGGTTTTGGAGTAGAATCAGTGTGCTAGATATTTAATGAATACAATTTTCATTCTTTCTGTATTAGAAAAGCATCCTTAGAATAATCCATGTGTTTTAGGTACTTTTACTATTCCATGACAACATCTGACAAGAAGAAACATAATGAAGGAAGAGCCTATTTTGCTTATGTTTTGAGGGGGTATGATCTATCTTGGTGTGGAAAGCCTGGGGCATGAATGGGAGCTGACTGGTGCATCTGCATCTGCAGTCAGGAAGCAGAGGGATGAGTACAGCTGCTCAGTTCCCTTTCTCCTTTCTATTCAGTCCAAGAATCATCTCACCTTAACTAACCTGAACTAGAAAATCCTTAGAGACATTCCCAGAGTTTTGTGTCCATTGTGAGTCTAAATCCTGTCAAGTTGACAGTTAAAATTAACTTTCGTGCCATGATGAATGCCTTTCCAATTCATGAACATTTCCTTCTTCTATGTCTGAGAAATGTCTAGATTCCAGCTGGCATGTACTAGGTGCTATATACCACATTCCCATTTCTTTAGAAGTACAGTCATAAAAACTGGACTTGTCAAACACAGGAGCTCAAGGACTGCAGACTCCTTCCCTTATTTGTGGGGATGTTGGATGGTAATAACAGCTGATGTGTACTAAGTACTCAACCCATACTTTACCCCCAAATGTATGTAGCTGAAGCCTGGTATCTTAATATCTGTTCTATTGTTGTGACAAAACAGAATGACCAATACAACTTGTAGAAGGAAGGCTTTATTAGAGGTTTATAGTTACAGAGGTTTAGAAGTTCATCGCATCATGGTGAGGAAGATAGCAACAGGCAGATGTGTCACTGGAGAAGCAGTCTAGAGCTCACATTCTTGTTCACAAATATCAAGCAGAGAGAGCTAACTCAAAATGGCAAGAGTCATTTGAAACCATAAGCCTCGCTCTTAGTGACACACCTCCTGCAACAAGGCCACGCCTCCTAATCTTTTCCACCAACTGGAGACCAAGTGTTCAAACATATGAGCCTATGGGGACCATTGCCATTTCAACCACCACCCCTGGCTTATCTTAGGCCATCATCTTTCTTTCTTATCTGAGATGAGTATTGTACTGATCTCTTTCTGGTATATAAAAGGTGGTCACCGAATGCTTATTTGATATATTCTATATATGAGGGATGTTATTCTGAGTTTTATCTTTAGAAGTATTGACAAAAGCATGACTTAGTATCAAAATGTATATATAGAGTCAAGTCACACCAAATTAAGTCATATCATACAGAGGCTATTGAGGTATGATGAAGGGCTAAGTTTGTCAGGACACTGAAGAAGGGATAGAATTTTTATTATTAAGTTAATGAGGATTGGGGTGTGGGGATTTCTCTGTGTTTTAAACTCTTGCTATGTAGATCTAAATATCAGAGATCAGATCCCCAGAACCTTTATAAATACCAGGTAGATGTGGAATCCCTCCAGCATTTATAGTCTCAAAAGGTGGAGATAAGGGCTCCATAGAGCAAGCTGGATAATGGGACTAGCCATATAATTGATCTCTGGGTTTGAATGAAAAACTACGCCTCAATGATAAGGTGGAAGAACAATGGAGGATGATTCCTGACATCAACCTTCAGTGTCTACATGCAACACGTATACAAAGGCAAATGCACTGGCACACATTAGTGTGAGCACACATATAGGAATACATGTGTGCACAAACATGTGCACCTTATGCACATGCACATTAAATGGAAGAAAAGGTGTGAAAAGGATTATGCAGTCAGGGAATAATGAGGTGATAAAGCAGATGAGTTGGAACATGGTGACATCTGAAGGCCCTGAATATAGAGACCTGTCTGTTGCCTTCACTATGGTTCCTTGCAGCACTGAGGATGTGTTTTATTTCCTGGTTCTCAGTATTCTTCTCTAAAATTCAAGTAAAACAGCTTGAAAACATGATATATGAAGAATCCTAATGTTGACCTCTAGTCTCACACACCCTCACACACAATTGCACATACATGTATTAACACATATAAACTATTTTTTAAATATAATTAAGAATCCTAAGAATAAGGGATAGTAGACGAGAGACTATAGCACTTTACTAAATGACTGTTATACTCAAGATTAGAACACTTACATTTTGAATATATGTTTGTGTATATATAAATATATACACATGTAATACATGTGTATTTATAATATATACCCATACATACACGTAATACATAACACATAATATATATGTGTACACATACACATACAATATATGTATACATACTCTTGTATATGTACATATGTATTTGTGGAATAAACAGATAAACATATTTTGTCAAAGTGACAAAATGAAAACAGAGTTAAATATGTGGATATGATGAGAGAAAGCTTGCATCATATTGTATATCATTGTGGGGCTTCTTTTTGCCTGTCCATGGAGGGCAAATGTTAATGTTTCCCTTGCTGAGAAGTCGGTGTACTGAAAATTAAATTACCTCTTTGAAGCACTTAGCATTATGTGACTGTTAGTCTATGAAGAAGAGCCTTGAGATCATGAAGAACAAACAAGAAAAGCAGGATAAAATGGTCACATTGTCTGGACAAGGCATCACTACATTTAAGCACACAATCTAGTGACTGGGTAGAAAAAAGCATTTTTGTTTTCATTAAAGGAAACCAGACCAACTTGAAATCCTGACAAAAATACTTTACAGTTGCACACTTTTCCAAGCATCACGATACTCTGTCCTCTAGGAAGGAGTAGCCTGTCAGATCCACTTGAATTTACCTTAAGATATGAATTTAAAGTACTTGAGTTCAGGGATTATGTTCTTAGCTTGAAAAGGCTTAGCATTCACCTCTTGGTAAAATTCAAGGACTAGTTTGTTTCCATGAAACCTTAAGGATTCTGAGCTAAGGCACTGAGCTTGGGAATTAATAGAACGACTTAGCTGTGTCAACATTATTCTTCTAATGAAGAAAAGAGATGCCATTGTTTTTAATAGCTGAGGAATACTCCATTGTGTAAGTGTACCATGTTTTCTTTATCCATTGTTTGGTTGAGGGACATCTAGGTTGTTTTTAGTTTCTGGCTATTGTGAACAAATCCACAATGAACATAGTTGAATAAGTGCCCTTGTGGTAGGATGGGGCATCCTTTGGGTATATACCCAAGAGTTCTATAGCTGGCTCTTGAGCTAGATTGAGTCCCAATTTTCTGAGGAACCACCTTATTGCTTCCTTGGTGGCTATACTAGTTTGCATTTCCACCAGTAATGGAGGAGTGTTCCCCTTGCAACACATCCTCATCAGCATGAGCTGTCATTTGTGTTTTTGATCTTAGCCATTTTGGTAGGTGTAAGATGGAATCTCAAAGTTGTTTTGATTTGCACTTCTATGATGGCTAAAGCTTATGAACATCAAGTATTTCTCAGCCATTTGAGATTACTCTGTTGAGAATTCTCTGTTTAGATCTGTACCTCATTTTTAAATTTGATTATTTGGTTTGTTGATGTCCAGTTTCTTGAGTTCTTTATATATTTTGGAGATCAGCCCTCTGCCAGATTTGGTATCAATGAAGATCTTTTCCCATTCTATAGGCTGCCATTTTGTCCTATTGATGGTGTCCTTTGCCTTACAGAAGCTTTTCAGTTTCATAAGGTCCCATTTATTAATGGTTTATCCTAGTGTCTGAGCTAGAAAAAAATCATCCTGAGTGAGATAATCCATACCAAGAAAAAAAAGCATGCTATATACTCACCTATACGTGGACTTTAGCTGTTAAGTAAAGGACAATCATGCTACAATCAATAGACCCAAAGAGACTAAGTAACAAGAAAGCCTGGGAGAGGGCACACATGGATCTCCCTGGGAAGGAGAAATAAAATAGATTTTGCAGGTTGACTTGGGGCAGGGAGGGATGCGAACAGAGGGAATGAGGGGGTGTGGTATGGAGGGAGAGAGTACTGAGAGAGATGTCTGGAATTTGGGGACATTTAGGGGGCATGTGTAAACCTAATGCACTGGAAACTATAGCTAGAGTTTTCCTGCCTTGCCCACAGTTAGGACAAATCTCTGTCACAAGCCAGTCCCACAGCCGCTCAGACCCAACCAAGTAAACACAGAGACATATTGCTTACAAACTGTATGGCCGTGGCAGGCTTCTTGCTAACTGTTCTTATAGCTTAAATTAATCCATTTCCATAAATCTATACTTTGCCACGTGGCTTGTGGCTTACCGGCGTCTTCACATGCGGCTTGTCATGGTGGCACCTGGCAGTTTCTCTGACTCAGCCTTCTACTTCCCAGAATTCTTCTCCTCCTTGTCCCGCCTATACTTCCTCCTACCTGGCCACTGGCCAATTAGTATTTTATTTATTGACCAATCAGAGCAACAGATTTGACATACAGACCATTCCACAGCAGGAAACTCTCTGGAATCATTAAGAGTGACCCTAGAGAAGACACCTAGTAATGAGTGATACAGAGTCTGAACTAGCCATCTTCTATACTCAGGCAAGACTCCCAGCATTGAGACTGGAACGTCAACACAGACACAATCTGTACTGACTGCAAGATGTGCAGAACTTGTAGGAGTGGCCAGCCAATGACTGGTCCAACTTGAGGACCATGCCATGAGAATGAGTTCACACCAGACACTGCTTGGATGGTCAGAAACCAGAGGCTGGACATCCCAGAGACCTAGGATAGAAGCAAACACAACTGGGAATCATTTCAATGAAAAGATTACTAATGATATTCTGCTATATTCATAGATCAATGCCTAGCCTAATTGTCATCAGACAGGCATCATCCCACAACTTATGAGAACAGAGGCAGAGACCCACAGCCAAACACTAGGTGGAGCCAGGGGAATTTCACTGAAGAGAAAGAGAGGATTGCAGGAGCCAGAGGGATTGAGCGCATCAGGAGAATACAGCTCACAGAATAAACTAAGCAGAACTCACAGGGGATCACAGAGAGTGAAGTAACAATCATGGGACCCTGTATGGGTGAGCTAGGTCCTCTGCATGTACCTTATGGTTGTGCAGCTGGGTATTCCTGTGAAACTCCCAAGAGCGGGGGTGGGGGTGTCTCAGACACTTTTGCCTATGTTTGGTATCATTTTCCTCCTACTGGGTTGCCAATTACAGCCTTGATATAAGTGTTTGTGCCTAGTCTTATTGCATCTTGTTATGCCTTGTTCAGTTAATTTCCCTGGGAGGCCTGCTCTTCTTTTCTTGAAGGGAAACAGAGAAGTGGATCTGGGCTAGAGGTGAGGTGAGGGAGGACTGGGAAGAGTGGAGGGAGGGGAAATGGTGGTTGGGATGTAATGTACGGGAGAAGAATAAGAGATGTCAATGGCATTTTTCCTCTGGCCATCTCCTCACAGGGAGACTTTTTAATGGGAAGACGAAAGGAAGAAAAAGCCGGGGGCGGGGGGAGAAAACCAACAGTGTGAATCCAAGGTAGTAATGCATTTCTCAAGGGTAGGAAGCCAAGGCTGTAACAGGTAGATGTGTGCTTTCTGAACAGCTCCTGAAGCTGTAGCCACGATGGTTCTTTTTCCTTCACTGGGTGAAGACAAAGTGGTTTTACTGAAAACTGTGATGCGAGGGATTATTTCATTTGCAAATCCAAACACATAGAAGGTCTAATCTCGAGATTCCTTTTGCCAAATAACTTTTATTTAAATCACTTTTCAAGATATATTCTGGGTATACAGATTAAATAGGAAAGTGTCCCAGGATTCAAAGGCATACATGAACACATGCCTTATACATAGTATGGAGTAATTAGTTCAAGTACCTGCCTTTATTGCAGCAATTTTGGTGTTGTTTGAAAATGAAAATTCGATTATATATTTTTCTGAATATTGAATTTTCCACCCAGAACTCTGCCCTGAACAATTTTTGTGCCTATGTTAACAGATCAATATTTTTTTATGGCAGCTCCTTTAGATGGCATGGCCTGAACCTACAGTAATTAAGTTATCCTTCTATGTTACTATGGGTATATTAATACACTTACTCTGACAGTTTTAAGCATCTCTGAAGATTTCAGGAAGTGGGATTATTCAAGGAATGAATGCATTCAGTCAGTATCCAGCACTTATAAAATATCTGTAAGCATAACACAAAGAAAACATTTCCATGCAATGTTGTGTACCACTCAGTTAGTATGTGATTCCTTAAAAAGAAAATGATGTATTTTCCTTATAGGGTTACCATGCAATCATTCACACCAGCAAGTTAAAATTAACACATTGCTTCTATATAATCCTCAGACCATTGTAACAATTGCTTCAGGATAATATAATTTTTATAAAAATATTTATTTTGGAATCATGCATTGCATTTAGTTATAATGCTTTTTTTAATCCATTCTTGGGGAAAATTTTCCATTTCTATGACTTTTATGACCTTGACATTTTAAACAAAGCATCTAATAATTAATTTGCAGCATATTTTTCAAGTTGAGCTGTGAAATCTCTCTGTGATTAGAGTCATGTTATGCAGATTTAGCAGGGTCATCACAAAAGTCATGTTGCATAGCAACCATTCGGAAACACAAGACTTCAATTCCCATTGTCTCTGATGATGCACACTTTGATCATTTGATGACTAGAATTCCTCAGACTTTTCCATTTTGATGTGTCTTCCCCTTTGCAACTGTGAAGTATTTGGTGGGAATATTTTTAAATTATGTTTTAAAATTCATTTTTTATGTGTATGTGTATTTGTCTATATGAGTATATGCTATGTGTATGTGAGTATCCACAGAAGCCAGAATAATGCATTGGATGGCCAGGAACTCAAGGTACAGGCAGTTGTGAGCCACCTGACATGGATGTTAGGAAATGAACTTTGGTCTTCTGCAAGAGCACAAGTGCTCTTAAATTCTTCGTCATCTTCCAAACCGCAGAGACCTTCCTGAAACTATGTAACCTCACTTCCTATAGTTTGTTTTTTAATGTGTTTGAGTGTTTGGCTTGCATGCTTGTCTGTGTACCACATGAATGTCTGGTGCCCATGAAGGTTGGAAGAGGGCTTCAGATCCCAGGAATCTAGAGTTGCAGATAGAGAAATCATGTTGGTGCAGGAACTGAACTCAGGTCATCTGGAAGAGCATCCAGTGTTCTTAGTTGCAGAGTCATCTCTCCGACACTATCTTGTATAACTTTATAAAAATACACACACAAAAGAAAGGAAATCAGCTTATGAAGAGACACTGGCATGTCTGTGCTTACTGCAGAAATTTCCCTGTAGTTCAGCACCAGGTGCCCATCAATAGACTGAGTAAGGACAACATGATTAATACATGTGTGATAGGGTTCAGTGATAAAAAAGATGAATAATAAAATCACGTCACTTTCAGAAAAGTGATTGGAACTGAAGGAAGAGAATCAAGTAAAGAAGCCAAACACAGAAAGGCAACTCCTCACACTCATTCTCACATGGAGAAGCTAAACAAACTCTTCAAACTAGAGAAGGGAGTACCAGGAATTGGGGAATGTGTCGCACGAGAGGAGGTGGTGAGCGAAGAAGGGTAGTTGGAGTTGATAATACATACTGTAATCATATGGAAATACCACACTGAGCCCCATGGATGTGTACAGTTAATGCATTAATAAAATGTGCTCTCAATGGTTCTCTTCATAAACCCACAAGAGGAGAGAAAAACTGTGATTTAGTTACTTGCTCATTAAATATATCTTTGATATGGACCAAGCATTCTTTGCATCCTACTTACAATAATTATGTAATGTAGGCATAATTAAATATGAACATATGATTTCCTACTCTATTCAGTGGATCATCATGAAAACTTTTAATAGTTTCTTATTTTTTGACAAAGTGATGTATTTCAGATTCATCTTATATACTTGCCTGCTGCATAGTTAGAATTAGCTTTTTCACCAAAGGTTGTCGGGTCCCTTTTAGTAGAGACTGAAATTTAGAACACAGAAGCTGAGTGCTAGATCCCCTACCTCATTGCTATTGGGATGATGTTAAGCATGATTCATCATTAAATTTCCTATTTAATGTAAGACTTAATCTAATTCATCCTCCACCTCTCTCTCCCCTTTCTGTGCTTATGTGTTTTTCATATTACTTTTGCAATTATTTAGTTGTGTGTGTGTGTGTGTGTGTGTGTGTGTGTGTGTGTGTGTGTGTGATGCTCAGACACACTCACACACAACAAAAAAATACATATAGCGGTGAAGTACAACTTGTGGGGGTTGGCTCTTGGCTTCTAACACATCAACTCTGGGGATCAAACCCAGGTTGTCAAGTTTAGCTGCAAGTGCCCTTATGTGCTGAGATCTCTCCCTGACCTCTTCTGTAACTTCTGTTTAAGGTAGGGTCTCACATGTAGCACAATCCTCCTGTCCCTTCATCAAGAGTGCTGGGGCTGCAGTGTGTAACCCATCCCCTATTGCTGCTACCAGACATTCTCTTGCAAGAGACATCTTTTCCATCCTGCTGCAGCTCCAAACTTCTTTATATTTACAAAGAATGGAGCAGATATAAGTTCTAATATAGATGACTCCGCAATTGCAAGCCCTATGGGAAGTTAATGGTAGTCATTATATTTTGAACAGCTATGTAGAGCAGACATCTGAAATTAAGTGATAGGCATTAACCTTTTACCCCAGCATTTGGGAAGTAGAGGCAGGCAGGTCACTGTGAGTTTGAGGCCAGCCTGATGTGCAGAGGAAGTTCTAGGAAAGCCAGTAACATACAGAGAGGCCTTGTCTCAAAAAACAAAGCAAAACAAAAAAGATGGCATGAAATTCATAATATTAATAACATTAACAGCAGCCATCACAACACACCACATTTCTTAAGTAGGTGCACAAAAATAATCATAACTGCATACAAATGTTAATTTAAAAGAAATCAATATAATGTTAGAACATTTATAATAGAAGTCATGAATAATTTTTGGGGGTGGTAGAGGTGAAATGGCTTGCTGTGCAAACAAGGTGCTTAAGTTTGATCCCCAAAACCCATGGTAGGAGAGAACTGATTCTTCATAGTTGTTCCTTGACCTCCACATGTGCATTATGGCATGCTCATGCTACACACACACACACACACACACACACACACACACACACACACACACACACAAATAATGACAATAATAACAATAGTAATTAATAATAATGAAAAATTAAATGGAAAAAGAAATTGTGCTTTTCTTCAGCATAAACAGCCTCATGTCACTCAAAACACACAGCACCGCACCCTGACTTTGTTCCCTGGAAATTCTCAGTTATTCTGAGGAAGTGGAAGGTAGGGCTAGCATCAGGCTTCTTTTATCTGAGTGGTTTTCATTCTCCGTGAATGTAACCACACAAGAGAACACTACATTCCATTTGACTGGGTTCTCTCTGGTGTCTTAGGTGACCAATAATATATTTTTAAAAATATTTTTATTGATTTTTTTTGAGAATTCCCTATAATGTATTTTAATCACATGCCTTCCACATTACCTCTCAACTCTTTTAATCCACCCCATGTCCTACCACCTCTCATCTCCCCAACGTGGCTTCCTTTTTGCTGCCCATTTACTACTGGGGTGGGGACATCCTTTGCGAAATGCACATAATATTTTTATTTAATTATAATTTTTTCTACAATATTCCAATATCTACATGACAGTTGTAGAAACTCTGATTTTTCACATAGATTTAAATTTCCCAAATGAACCTACTCTTTAGGTAAATGTGTCAATTTTTCAGACATCTTAGAAATTTCATTCTGAGTTTCTTACATGCTGCTTTCTTATTCACTTCACATTTAGAATCCCAAAGAGCCTTAACCTTTCTCTCCCTTGAGATGTAGAAAAACCTGGAAGCCTGTCATTATCCTCATCTCCAAATTTGCCAAGGGCACTTACAAGAACATCTTTCGTTTATATATGCATTTCCTTCAGTTCAGCCTGACACCTGCAACCATTCACTGGATTCAATATTTATTGAGCACCTGTTATGGTCCAGGCAATGTTCCAACTGCCAAAAGAGAGAGAATTACACTGGTGTGCAATGCATCATGTGTATATGAGATGTCTTGGGAGCCAAATCAGGTATGCATGCTGCCCTCGAGGAGATTACAAGATTTCATGGAAGATAAGACTGACACATAAATAATTTTAGCAAAATGGAAAGGGTCAGGGGTACATCCTGTGAGAGGTGCTTGATTTAAACAAAATCTAGAGAGATGGGCTTAGTGAGCTACTTCCTGTTGGAGACTGGAAACGAGATAGGTTGCAGGGAGCAGAGAAGTAGGTGGTGTACACTTACGAGGGATACCTAGAAAATATCTGTAGTTCATTGAAAATTCTTTCAAATGTACCTACCCTTAATTTTTTCAGTTATTGTCTTCTTTTAATAGTAAAATTTATGTCACAGTTTTATGCATGTACATATATGTGCAAAACCATATATATGTATGTATGTATGTATGTATGTATGTGTGTATATATTTTCTCTCTCCCTCCTCCCATTTCCCTCCCTCCTCTGTCAGCACTCACCCTCTTCTCTACAAATCTCTTCCCTATTTACTAATTTTGGTTTGGTTTAGTGTTCCACAGAGTTTAATTAGAACCATCTGTGTAATCCCAGGTTTGGAACTAACCATCAGATCCTGGTGAGCTCACTAGATTGGAGCAAATGTAGCCCAGATGGTTTTAAGTTTGGAAACAACAGAATGGAAGGTTGTTTTGTGGTATGGCACGGAGCGCTTTGTGCTTCTATCCCTAACATTGCATCTTTCTAGGCTTCCTCTGTCTCACCAACACTCATCATCACCACCCTGAAAAACACATAGAACTTTGCAGAAGCTCAGTTTGCAGTTCAGGAATTAAAGCCCAACCTTGAGCTGAAGAATATATGGTTTAGGGCTCTTTCCCCAGAATGGAGACACAGTAAAAGGAATATAACATTTCAGTATTCTTACATCTTGGCAAATCAATGGAAGTTCATAGAAAAAGTGACACCTGGGGCTGGAGAGAAGGCTCAGTGATTCCAAGAGCTTACTGCCCTTTCAGATCTTCTGAGTTCAGTTCCAAGAACCCATGCAAAACAGGTCAAAATCACCCATAACCCTAGATTCAGGGGAAGCAACAAACTGGCCTCTTTGGGCACCTGTATGCATGTGGTACACATAAACTCATACAGGAACACACATATACACATTTTTTTCTTAAAACCCAATCTATGCTAAGGTTAACTTTTTTGTTTTTCAAATTTATTTATTTACCTATTTATTTATTTGATATATTTAAAAATAAGATCATATTAAATGGATACATGTGACTTTTTCATATATTCATGCATGTAACATTTAAGACAGGTTACATATACCTGTTTTATCAATCACCTATCATTGCTTCATTGTGGAAACATCCAGAAATCTTTTCATTTAGTGTAGATAAATTCCTAAATGGTCTCACCTATCATTGCTTCGTTGTGGAAACATCTAGAAATCTTTTCATCTAGTGTAGATAAATTTCTAAATGGTTTTATTAAATAAAAAAACATGGACCCAAATATAGGAGTGAAAGCCTTAGAGAGATCAGGGAAATAGGGAAAGCCACCAGCCAACCTTCCCTCAACAACTCTGCAGCTTCCAAATGTGAGCTACTTCCTGTCTACTCACACTTTTATATGCCCTGCTTTTCTGCCCTCTCATTGGCTCTCTTAGCCCAGCTACCTCACTTTCTTGTCACTGTCTGTCTGTACAGACCTGCAGGTCTCTATGGTTGGTACTGGGGTTAAAGGCGTGTGTCAACAGCTTGGCTCTGTTCCCTAGTGTGGCCTTGAACACACAGAGACCCTGCCTCCTAAATGATCGGATGAAGGGCATGTGCCATTTAAAATGGCAGTCCCTCCCCCGCCACCCTATCTCCAGGCAAGCTTTATTTATCAAAGCACAAATAAAATATCACCACAATCTAGCTTTTGTGAGCTGCATAGAACACGAGGCTGCCGAGCCACAGAGCCTCAGAGACTTTTACTCGCATCAGCTTGACTTAGTGTCTTGCCTCATTTCTCGCTCCCCTCTTCCCTTGCCAGCCACTGTTCTACTCTCAGCTTCTGGGAGATAAACATTTTTATATTATACACATGACTCAGATCATGCAATACTCATTTCCCTGTGCCTGACCTCCTTCGATTATAGGCAGTTTTGAACAAGATGCCCAAAGCACAGGAAACAAAAACAAAATAAGCTAATGGGCTTTTCTGACTACAATGCTTCTGTTTAGCCAAGGAAACAATCTAGTAAAGAGAAAGTTTTTACATCTAATTATTTTGCAACTCGACCCCAGTTTCCCCTTCCTCCTGCCCCCTTCCCTCCTGCCACTTCTCCTTTGCCCCCCTCCCAATCCACTGCTCTGTTTCAGCAAAGTGTGTCATATCAAGTTGCAGTAAGACTAAGAACCTCCCGTTGTATTAAGGCTGGGCAAGGTGATTCAATGTGAGGAATAGGTTCCTAAAGGCCATCAAAGGGGTCAGAGGCAGTCCCTGCTCTCATTTTTAGATGTCCCCCAAAGAAGAAAAACTACACAACTGTCACACACATGTAGAAGGCCTAGGTCAGTCCCATGCAGGCTCCCTGGTTGTTGGTTCAGGAAAGCCAACTTTTTATGAGACTATTTTCCCGTATAAATTGGGGAAAGTTGGGATCCTGTCAAATGTCATAGGCTTATAGTTCTCCTTTCAACAAAGGTTCCTTCCTTTGTGACTTGTACATATTAATATTATTACATTTTAGAGTCTACAAATCGTGATGCATTTCAGGATAATTCTCCTTTAATGGCTTAAACTAATAGTCAATAAACGAGGCAGTGATGGCAGGTTAGAGAGAAAAGATTGATCATTGCTTACAGAAAGCCTTATTGTGTGGAACGAGTGTTGTATGGCACACTCAATATTAGTGCACAGACTGTTCTTCTGTTTCAAAATGATTTTTCTAATGGAATTGTGATCCTTTTATTAGCACTTGCAAGTTTTTATATTTATGTTGAGCTTGTGTGTAGCAAGGCTTCCAACCATGTATTTTCTCATTTGCTAACCCAATAAAACCATGTAAAAGGAGCCAGTGAGCTGGCTCAGCTGGTAAAAAAAAAAATCTCTGACTGCCTGTGTTTGATCCCAGGATATTCTGTGGCTAAACCTCACATATACACCATGGCACATGGAAGCTGGTCTCACATATGCACATCATGCTCATAATAATGCTGGCAGCAATCATATACATCATATACATAATAAATATACAATGACATAAACTATATATTAAGTTATGTAAATATAAAATAAAATGCAAACTATGTAATATAATTTCAATTTATATGTAGAGACAGGGAGACTCTGGGGCCATACAGACCATGCAGGATCTCCTCCAGGTTAGTTATTTCCCATTCTCATAATTGTGGCTCTACCTTTTGCATGTTGGAATTCCATTTATCCATTATTCAAGGACAAATGGGTGAAAAGAAGGTAATCACACAAAATAAACATGCTCATCCTCTGAACTTGAAGCAAATAAGAAGAGGAAACAGAGGAAGGCAATTCAGAACAGAATGAGTTCACATTCAGAGTCCCTTTCATCTTTTCACAGAATGGGATTTTTCTCCTGCTGTCCCAAGAGCAAGCCAGGTCACGAGTGCATACTCTGAGTGAGAACCCCTGACATGAAGGGTGTCATTCATTCTGCTCACAGCCCTCTAACACATCACAATCTCAGGAAAGAAGTGGCCACAGATGAAAAGGAAATTACTTTAATATAAAACTGGACTAATTGGTCCTGCTTCCCTCTTTGAAGTGATTTTGAAGTGCACACAGCCCTATTGAGGATATTACAAATTATTGCTTTTAATGGATCTCGCAGCATAAAGTGCAGTGTGCTTGAACTCAAACTTGTGTCATGCTTTGCTGAATATTTTATGAATTGTAAAATTGAAAAGTAAGTTAAAATCCAGAAGTGACTACTGGCTCCACCAACTGATAAATCTTATTTGGTATTAGTATGTGCCATCCCTTTTAAGACCCATTCATTTCTTTTTTATGGCGTTTAACTGAAAAACCAATAAAAGAGAGGAAATTTCATCCATGTATCTTTGCAGCCTCCTTTTTAGTTATATTACATAGTTGTTCCAACTTTCTCTTTTTTTCTAATTGAGGACAAGCGTTCCAAAATGTCAGTATGAGATTTAGCTGTATTTTCTAGGTTGCCCCATTATTGACAATGAGTGGCCACATATGCATGCTCAAGGTGTTGATTAACCAAAGGAGAATCAGCTTGTATAATGTCAGAGTTTAAGTATTGATGGCCCTCTCCCTGTAAAATGGGAAAAATTATTAGTGTTAATTTTTTCAGAATTATAGTAATTAATTAACTGTGGTCCACTGAAAATGCTCTACCAAAAAGAAGTGCTGAATTTTTAAAGGCAGTCAGAGAAGTACTGTCCTCATCTAGTGTTTCTTCTTTGGGTTTCTATAGTTCAACTTTGTGTAGCCAAAACCTAGAGATATTCCAGACACTGTAAAGAGTAGATATCACCTGAAATTCTATTCAAAACATCTTCAAATTTAGTATTTCTACATTTTGTTTTTATATTCTTTGAGAATTTCATACATGTACAAAATAATATGACCACCTTCTCTGTTTCCCTCTCCAACACTTCCTAATTCTTCTGCTTCCAACTTCATCTCTTCTTCATTTGCTCTTTGATAATCCACCACTCTTAGTCCTACCCATGGATATTCACTGGAGAACAGGAACTCTACCAGTGGTCTTATAAAAAAAATCAAAACAAAGCAAAACCTAAAGAGAATGATTTTCCCTGTCCATCCAGTAACTCCTCAGTAAGTGATGGATCCCAGAGATCATCTCTCCCATTCTCATAATTTGTGTAAGAAATGTTCCACATATGCTCAGGCATTTGAGCATGTGTTTCCCTAGTTGCTAGCACTGTTTACTGAGTTAGGAGTCAGGCTTTGCTAGAGGAAGCACATCACTACAAGTGAGCTTGGAGAGAGTATGGGCACACTCTGCTACCAGCTCTTTCTCCTGCCATGTTTTCAGTAAGAGATGAAATCTCACAGCATCCAGACTACTACCTGTTGCTCAGCTTTCTTACCATGATAGACTTTTACATCTCTGGAACCATAAACCCAAATAAATGGTGTGTTATTACAGCAACAGAAAAGTAAGGAATACACCCTACCTATCAGAGGATTTGGATGGAATGGTGCCGTGTTGGTCTTTTGTAGGTTACTACAGCACTGTAAGTCCATGGCTGCAGTAGCCAGACCATGTTCAGAGGATCAAAGTCCACAGCATGTCTGCCCATTCTTTAGCTCTTACAGTCTTTCTGCCTTCTTCCCTTGATTTCGTGTCAACTTCTAGTTCCTGGGGATATTAAAATCTTGGCTGTCTGTTTGGATCATTCAGAGAATGTGTCAATAGGAAATAGACAACTTTTCTAAGAAAATATGTAATAAAGAAAAGAAAACCTGGAAATAAATAAGAATTTATATTCATGTATACAAAGTAATGAAAAATCCAACAGAAAATACCCTAGGGGACAGATTTGAGACTTAGTAGAGAACTTTAAATAACTGTGTTAGTATTCAAATACTTTTGAAGAACTACTGAAAGTGATGAGTACTAAGTGAAAACATGAATGTCTTCATTTTGTTCTTCTGTCATCGACTGCCCTTAATAGGTAGGCTTGTCATTCTGTTCTTTCAGAAAAAATGAAAACCAGTTTGCTAATACACTTGCTAGGATTTTGACAGACCGTTCAGCTGATCTACAGATCAATCTGAGCAGGTTTTGGAGACTGACTGCTCTGATCTGATAAGATGTGATTCTTCGTTACTTTAGGTTTTAAGTTCACTGGGAATGGTTTGTTGATTTTGAAGTGGAGATCTTCTCAATCTTAGAGTTACTTATCAGCATGATCATAGGTGACTTAATCATTTTAAACTGAGTTTTTCATTTGATTGCATGCATAGATAAAACTGATATGTGTTATTGACATGTTTTATTATCCTTTTCGAAAGCTTGATGCATCCTGATCCAGCTTCTGCTAAGTGTTGAAATGTTGACATCAGTAATAAGACCAAATGCATAAACAAAGGGTGGGAGTGGGAGTACACAGATTCTCTCTCTCTCTCTCTCTCTCTCTCTCTCTCTCTCTCTCTCTCTCTCTCTCTCTCTCTGTGTGTGTGTGTGTGTGTGTGTGTGTGTGTGTGTGTGTGTACATGCATGTTTGGTTGAGAGATGACTATTTTACCAGGTAATTTTTATTTCTAGATGAACAGACCTGTAAGTTGCTTGAAGATTCACGTGGTTAAACATCAGTGGTCTTAGTGCCCTGAATAGAGCTGATGCTCTTCCTGGTTCAAAGATTCCCCTGTTCCCTCCTCCTGCACCCACTCAACCTTCTAAAACATGTTTATGGCTGTATTTCATAGTCACAGATATCTGAAATATTTCCTTTTAAGAAGACTTACACTTCTTTGTTTATTTTTGAGTATTTTTTCTTGCCTATATTTGCTCCTCTGCTACCAACCTCCTGTTGTCATTGGCAGTTGGTTATTAATACAGGATGTGTCCATCAATGTCAAAATGCACACAAGTGAAAAGATTATTTCTTGCCTCCTTCTTTTCCTTTTCCCCTACCTGCTTCATTTCCCAGTAATACGTGATGAACACGAACCCAGAACTTGTTTCCACTCCTGACTCCAATGATTCGTTTACTGTAATCTCATTTCTCCAGTGGATTTTTTTCTATTTATTTTCTATCTTGTTTCTTTTATTTTGGTATTAATATATATGTAGTTTGTTTGTACTGGAAGTTTTCTCATTACCTTGATCTAGTTCATGTAATAAATTATTGTCAGCTGTAGACTAGGCACTACTCAACCCTCTGGTGAATGCAGAGGCCAGAAAAGGGAGTTGTATCTCCTGGGGCTGGAATTACAGGTGGTTGTGAGCTGTGTGATGTGGGTCCTGGGAACTGAACTCAGGCCTATGCAAGAGGAGCCAGCGTTTTCAATCACTGAGTCCTCGCTCCAGCCCCACAGGAATCTTTTCCTTAGGTGAGCACTGATACAGCTAGCTATCTGCTCACCTGATAGTAAACCTCACTTGTAAAGGACTCAAATCATAATCTCTCAGTAGCTTCCACAATTGCCAACATTGTGTTATCTTCCAAATAATCCTGCTCCTGCCCCTTGATAGCTCTGAGATCTGCCTTAACTACTCCCCTTTCTTTTAATTCCGGACTGTTTTCACATTCAGATTTCCAGTATTTTGGTTAAAGTCTATGGCTGTTTCTTCATACCAACTCCATCAATATCCCACTATATAAGATCGTAATATTACTTTGTTTTTAAAAATCCCAAGTCTAATCCTGTTAGTCTTTGTGAAACAGTATTCTATGAACTTTGTCTACTTTTATTAATTCAATTTCATCACCTTCCCAACCTCACTTGATTCTTGCACCGTTCAGTCTCCCTTATCAATTCAGTAACTATTACACTGCAATAAAATGTTAACATTTGTCCAAGCCTATAGTCTGGTGTTCTCGAATTTTCCTTTCAGCATCACTAGGGATCTTATCTGTTCTGAAAATTCTCCAATCATTGTATCTTCAGAAGTTCTCCGTCTCATTCTACTGTCTGTTGAACAGTGAGTTTTTGTGTTCATTCCTTTATCACTTCTGTTTCTTATTTTCTATCAATGTCTACAGTTAAATACATGCTTTCAGAGATCTACTGAAATAGTCATTTGTTTGACCATAGCTCTGTCTTAGTCTACTATTTAAATAGCTACAGTTTTTTCCCATGTGTTCATTTCAAGCTATATATGTGTATACATGCATACAGACATTAATGAAATAGAGATTACAAACATATATCATTTATTTTTAAATATAACTTATGTTTGCATTCTTCTTGCTTCTTCTGCTTTGTATATTGAAAGTTTTTCTGGATGCACCTTTAAAAGTCTTATATTTTTTAACTGATATATCTGTTTTTGTTATTATAATGTAATTATAACATTTCTCCCTCTTCTCCCTCTAAGCTCTTCTATATACCCCTTCTTGCTCTTTCAATTGTGTCGTCTTTTTTATTTATTTTTGTTTCATGAACACACACACACACATACACACACACTCACACATATACAAATATATTTCTAATTTACCCTTCTCAGTGTGCATAATGTTACTTGTGTACATGTTTTCATCTCTAATTCTTGAGGTGTGTGACTTTTGAAGACTATTGATGTGACAAATCACAACTGAGATATTTCTTCATACAGTGTATTTCTTTTTAATCTATTCCTGTTATATCTTCTTATTTAAGGGAAAAGTCCCTGACCTTGCACTGTGGATAGAATGAACTACAGTCCTCCAGCTACTTCCTAAAACATACAAGCTACCTTATGTTTTTAATATGCTGTGGAAAAGAGCATTTTGTTCAGTAGAACACTACTTTTCAAAGATTGTAAACATCACCTTTGTCTGAAGTCTTTGTTAATCTTGGGAATTAAGTTTCCTCTTGCAACTTCCTGAACTGAGCAATAGCAGGATCTCAGGACTGCCTTGATCCATGGTATCTTGCCAGGCAGAAATAATTTTCCAACCTGTGTTATCCATGAGTTATGTAGTATTAACTACCACCTCTCCACTCTTTAACTAGAAAAGGAAACTAGGTTCATTTCTTTTAAAATAGAATACTTACATAATGTAACTTGTTAAAAGATTTATATTCCTATGTCAACAGGATTGACAACAAATAGTTTTATTACTCTTTCCAGGAATACTTATTTTTTATGTGTCTTAGCTTTGGCTATTAGAACAATATTCCACAGACTGGTTGCTCAAACAGTTAATTTCCAGTAGTTCTTGTGGCTGAGAATCTCAAGGTTAATGTACCAATGGGTACAATGCTTTCTTAAAGACCACTCCCTGGATGGCATATAGCACCCTATTGCTGTGTCTTTACATGATAAAGGCAGGATGTTCCTCTGTCTCCTTCTTATTTACAAAGTCACCATGGGGACTCTACTCTCAGAACCTTATCTAAACATACTTACTTCCCAAGAGTCATTTTAAACATCAACACATAAGATATGTTTTCAATATATGAATTATGAGGGTACCTAAATATTTGTGGCATAGCAACTACAGTCCTAGAATTTAGTTCACTGTTTACTAAAACATAATCACAGTGGCATCAAATGACTTTGGTAAAATAAAACTTCTTTGTGTAAGGTTGGTCAAATACTGTAGTGTATGCTCTGTTTGAATTTCAAAAACTGTGTTCATTTGCTAAATTCTCTGTTGAGACCTCAGTAAAGAGGTCAATCCAGTTTCTATTATCATTGTTTTCCTTGATTGTGGGGATGTGATCTATGCCATCACATACTAAAACCCATCAAATCATGTGTAGTTTTTTAAAAAGTCAATTTACACATTATAAAGCTATTTTAAAAGATTAGTCCTCTGTCAGATGTGGGGTTGGTGAAGACCTTTTCCCATTCTGTAAGCTGTCGCTTTGCCTTGTTGACCATATCCTTTGCTCTACAAAAGCTTCTCAGTTTCAAGAGGTCCCATTGATTGATTGTTTCTCTCAGTGTCTGTGCTACTGGTGTTATATTTAGGAAGTGATCTCCTATGCAAATGCGTTCAAGACTACTTCCTACTTTCTCTTCTAGCAGGCTCAGAGTAGCTGGATTTATGTTGAGGTCCTTGATCCACTTGGACTTAAGTTTTGTGCATGGTGACAGATATGGATCTATTTGCAGCCTTCTACATGTTGATATCCAGTTATGCCAGCACTATTTGTTGAAGATGCTTTATTTTTTCCATTGTACACCTTTGGCTTCTTTGTCAGAAATTATATGTTCCTAGGTGTGTGGATTAATGTCAGGGTCTTCAATTCGATTCCAATGGTCAAAAGGAAGAAACAAAGTGCTAGAGAGGCCCACAGAAATCCACAAAGATACCCCTACAATAGACTGCTGGCAATGGTCGAGACACAGCCGGAACTGAACTACTCTGGTGATGGGATGGCCAAACACCCTAATAGTTATGCTAGAAACTCCATCCAACAACTGAGGGATCTGGATGCAGAGATCCACAGCTAGGCCCCAGGTGGAGCTCTGGAAGTCTAATTAATGAGAAAGAGGAGAGTTTATATGAGCGAGAATTGTTGAAACCAAGGTTGGATAAAGCACAGGGACAAATAGCCAAACGAATGGAAACACATGAACTATGAACCAATGGCTGAGGGACCCCCAACTGGATCAGGCCCTCTAAATAGGTGAGACAGTTGATTGGCTTGATCTGTCTGGGAGGCATCTAGGCAGTGGTACTGGGTCCTGTGCTAATTGCATGAGTTGGCTGTTTGAAACCTGGGGCTTATGCAGGGACACTTGGCTCAGTCTGGGAGGAGGGGACTGGACCTGCCTGGACTGAGTCTACCAGGTTGATCTCAGTCCTTGGGGGAGGCTTTGCCCTCGAGGAGGTGGGAATAGGGGGTGGGCTGGAGGGAAGGGGAGGCGGGCAGGAGGGGGGAGAACAAGGGATTCTGTGGCTGATATGTAGAACTGAATAGTATTGTAAAATAAAATAAAAGAGAAAAAAGGAAATTAACATGGCATTTCTCAAATGTTTGAAATATGATGGATTTTTTAAATGTTAGTTTCATATATCATTAGTAATTAATATTAGGTAAAGATTTTAGTATAAGGGTAAAGCACTTCTTTCTAGTGTGTTGTATGTGTATGAAGGTATGCGTGTGGATATACACCCCAAATCATGTGCATGCGACAGCCAGAGGTTGGCATTCTTGTCTTCCTCTGTTTTGGCTAGATTGGTTGGCCAGTGAGCTCCAGGGATCCTCCTGTCCTCCGCTTTCCCCAGTGATGCCACTGTAGCTGGCCTTTTCTGTGAGTGCTGGGATCTGAACACAGGTGTCCATGCTTACACAGCAGCACTTACCCATCGAGCCTTCTGCTTAGCCCCTCATTCTGTGTGATTTCTAATTTTGTCTTTACAAGTGCTTTGAATATTGTGGAGATTTGAATGAGAATGGTCCTCACTGGCTAATATATTTGACTGTTTGGTTCCCGGTTGGAGCATTGGGAAGGACTAGACAGTTTAGCCTTGTGGAAGGAGACAGAGTCTTTTTGAAGGAGGTGGGTCACTAGGAGTGGGCTTGATGTTTCAAAAGCCCACAGGATTCCAAGTCAGCTCCCTCTCTTTCTCTCAGCTTTGTGCTGTAGATCAGATGTAAACTCCTCCCTCCTACTGTTCCAGCACCTTGATTGTTGCCATGGTTCTGTGACTCACTCTCGGAAACTGTAAGTAAGTCCCCAGTCAAATGCTTTCTTTTATAAGTTGCCTTGGTCATGGTGGTGTTTTTTTCACAGCAATAGAAAAGTAAGGCAAATATGAACTATCATTTAGTAATTTGCTAAGGCCAGACACTGAGAGGAATAGGACTGGGGCTTGTGTTAGTTTTCTTTTGATACCATGATGAATTTCCTCCCAAGTGGGAGGCTTGCCATCATTTATTATGCTGTAGTTTTGTAGATCAAAAGTCTGATGCTTTTCTCCCTGGGCTGAGATCAAGGCATATGTTCTGGAGGCTCCATAAGAGAACCTGTTTCCTTTCATTGGAATTTTGGAATAATTTAGATTCATTTGCTGGAGGTTGGCTGAGTTGCTGCCTCAATTTCTAGAGTTCTAGTTGAGGTCCTCAGTCCCTCCATTACCCACACCAAGGTGTTCAGTCTTCTCATGTCACTGTCTTTCTTGCTTATTTTTCTGCTTTATTCTTCCATGTTTATACACTTGTGAAGTGAGATGTGGGCTCATTCAGATCATCTAATATAATGTTTCTTTATATTTCTAAACTTACATTGATCACATGCTGAATGTTCTCTTGGCTCTCAGGATGGAACTTTAAGGTCTATGCATTTTAGGGGACTGCTAGTCTGCTAAACACAGGGACAACTCTCTTTCTTTCCTCCCCTCTTTTTGCTTCTCTCTTCTTTTACAATTCACCTTTCCCCCCTCTAGTCTTCCACCTATACAAATCTCCCTCCTTTTCCCCATCTGCCTCAGTCTCTCTTTCTTGTCCACTTTCCTGTCCCTTCCATCCTTTCTTCTCTTTTCTCTCACTTCTGTAGTCTGTCTCTGCTCTATGTCTCTGCTCTGTTGTCTATCTATCCATCCATCTACCCATCCTTCTATCTATCTATCTATCTATCTATCTATCTATCTATCTATCTATCTATCTATCTATCTACCTATCTATCTATCTGACTTTTCTCTCTCCCACTTTTTCTTTTTCTTTTTTTTTTTCTGTAGTAATGGGAACCAAACCCAGGGCTATGTAAGAGGACTCCTAGTGAGTACTCTGAAGTCCAAGGCTACTGTCTTGAGTTTCAGCCCATTGATGACCCTTTTGATCATAATTTATTTTCTTTTCAGAATTCCCTATGTAGCTTAAAAGCTGGGGAAGTGTTTCTTTATTGCAAAATATCAACACACGCACTAAAAGGACAGACCTAAGACAGGCTTTGGAGAAGCTGCTTGAGTCTCCAGAGTCAGGATACAAAAGCACCTACAAAATGTTCCCTGTGTTAGAGCAATGCATGTCCTGCACAGCACCAATCAAGAAACTCCAAGCAACTCACTTCTTTTCCCTTGTGAAAAGCAGCAATAAAGACAAAGAGGCCCTTACATACAATTTCTTTGTATTTCCTTTTGCTTTGGTCCCCTGATAAACTGTTCTGTGAATTTGTGAAGGACCATTTGTTTACAGAAGATTTAGGATGGTGGACAAAGTTCCTAGCATGCACAATGCCCTGGGTTCGATTACTCAGCATGGGGGAAAAACACAACAAATCAAAACTGTTTATACATGATTTATTTCTAAAACTCACTAGTAATGAAAACTGGAGACAGAGAAATTGCTTTATTTATTTTGTATGTGAATTGAGCTTTGTTTTCTTCACTTCAAATTTTAATAAGCTATGGGGTTAGGAATCCACATAGGGGAGTTTTCTTTTTCCATACTCAATACTGCTGCTTAGGCAGGTTTTGAAATGACAGTAGCTTCCAGTAAAACATTTGTTATGTTTGACTACAAAATACACCTCTTTTCAGCTGCATGTTCCACTGTGTGAGAAAATCCATCTCTTCATATTCCAATGTGGCATAAATGTCTCACCCATTTTTTCCCCCAGTAGGACCCAGCATTTCTCAGCAATTTTAAACTGAGAATAAAGAGATCTGTTTCCTAGGATGTTTAACTCAGTTTTTCTTAGGATTAATCAAGTAAGGGCTAAAAACATCAAACAACTGTCTTGCACACTGAAAAGAAAATAAAGATGCTTTGAGCCCTTGTGTGCAGAGAATTTGTTTCCTTCATCTCGCATCTGTCTTGACTGATCCTACCCTTATCAAACCTTCACCACTGCTTATGTGACATTCTCCAAAGTGCATTCCTCAGTCACAGTTCGATCAAATAAAATTTTAAATAAAATACTTTTTTAAAAAAACAAATATTCTATCCCAGATGGTGGTGACTTCGTTTCATTTTTTTTTTTTTAAACATTTCCTTGGCAGCACAGGTTTTTTTTTTTTTTTTTTTTTTTTTTTTTTTTTTTTTTTTGTGTGTGTGTGTGTGTGTGTGTGTGTTTTATAAAGGAGTTTAAAATCAAGTTGAAAATTTGAATAGTTACCAGGGTGGCACTTGTTGAGCGCTATCAAGAATCTGAGTGTTTGTGTGTCCAAATGCATCTATGCTTTCTAATTTTTGAAAGGCTTCTTCTAAGCTTTTATGTGAAATTAACATTGATCCACACCTTACAAACGAGGAAAATGATGCTCCAGAGACTCAGTAAATGGTATGAATTAGTTTCCAGCCTTACTTTGCCAAGCAAATTGTTTTATAATATATTGACATTTACTGTTGTCACGATTTTTAGGAGGAAGAAGTAATACAGGGATTTAGGAACAATATTGTTTGAATTATCTGCCAGAAACTTTTCAGTACAGACCTGAGAGAACATTCTATGTTTAGTGAAGGAAGTTTCCCTTTGGAGTTGGCCAGTCCAGTCATAAAGATCCCAGGAATGGGGACTAGAGAGATAGGTCTGATGCTCTTGCAGAGAATCAGAGTTCTGTGGTTAATATAGTGTGCACCCCAATAAACTTATCTGGGGGTCAGAAAATAGAACAGCCACTATATTAAACATAGAGTTTATACAGTGGTAGCACACGCCTTTAATCCTAGCATTCCAGAGGCAGAGATCTGGATCTCTGTGAGTTCAAGGCTACACTGTAAATAGAGCCAGGCATGGTGACATACACCTTTAATTCCAGCACTTGAGATCTCATGTCTTGCTTGGGAAAGACACACACCTTTAATCCCAGGAAGTGATGGCAGGAAGCAGAAAGGTATATAAGGCATAAAAACTAGGAACTAGAGGCTTTTAAAGCTTTTAGACTTCTAGCAGCAGTTCAGCTGAGATCCATTTGGATAAGGACTCAGAGGCTTCCAGTTTGAGGAAACAAGATCAGCTGAGAAGTTGGCAATGTGAGGTTGGATGTAGTTTGTTCTGTTTCTCTGATCTTTCGGCATTCACCCCAATACCTGGCTCCTGAGTGTTTTTATTTATAAGACCTTGTAAGATTAGTGCTACAAAGTTCAGTTCCCGAGCACCCACAAAAAGGCAGCTCACAACCTCTGGAGCCTCTAGTTTCAGGGTGTCAATTTCCCGCTTCTGGTTTTGTGGGTACCTGCAAGCACATGCATATCCTCAGATACACACATACACAGACACAAGAATAAAAAGAAAAGATAGTGTAATTTAAATAAAGACTTTGGGCATGGTACTTGTGAGAGGCGTACATGCATTTTACTTGATTCTTGTAATTTTCTTATGTCTCTTTTTAACTTTAATTATAATTTCTCTGCGTGTGTGTGTGTGTGTGTGTGTGTGTGTGTGTGTGTGTGTGTTCAGGTTGCATGAAAGTAGGTGCTATTGGAGCTAATGCCCTTGGCTGCTTTGTGTTATAAGCATTGGGTACACACTCTGTTTTCTCTTAAGGTCACATAAACCTTTAATCCTTTGCAAAAATTGGGCAACAGCACACATAAAATATTAACACTTTTGCTTATATCAGCAGACTATCCTACAATTTGGCCAAAACAGGTGACTGTTTTTGACACATAATATTTGTAGTCTTCTATTTCTAATTAATTCCCTATATACATAGGAGTCCTATATTGTACTTCCAATGACTCATTTTATTAACTTGCAGCTTTCTAATTCTATTTCAATATCGGAATTTAAAAACCAACCTGCTCTATCAGGAGCTATGTATAATGGGACTCACCTTTCCAGTACACATCTTGGATGGATCCAGCTAGCTTTATCAATAACTGCCCTCAGAGACTAAGTGCTTTGCCGTGACAGATTTTATAGCCATTCAGGGAAAATTAAATGACAAAGACAAGAAATCTTGACAAGAGAAAAGAGCTCAGATTTATTATCCACAGTCAGATGGGATTGTATTTAAGCACTATCACTCTTTGTTACTTTATCTGTAAAAAATGCAAATCCTGAAACATGCATTCTGAAAGCCTCGTGTTTAAATACAAAATGTGAATTGGTATGTGTTTTAGCTCATGGACATATGATGATATCCATTGCAAAGTACAATATCTAAACCTGCAAGATAAAACTTTCACCTTAATTATTTATATTTTCTTATTTTAATTAAATTAATTAAACTAATTAATGTGTACTGGGTAGGTGGTGAGACACAATGTATCATAGTGTATAGGTGTAGGTAAGAGGACAACTTTGTGGAGATGTCTCCTGCTACCATGAGAATCTGAGGTATCGAAATGAGATGCTCAGGCTTGGCAGCAAGCACTTTTACCTGCTTAGCAATGTAGCCAAGCCCTAAATGATGGTATTTTCACCAGTCCAGATTACCATTGTAAGTGAAAATTTATAATGCCCTAACTCTGAACTGGTTAAGAGCAGGACTAAAAACAATGTACCCATTCTATTTCCTGGAAAAACAAAATGTAGGCTAACATTTGCACATTTTAGCATGAACAGTCAGAACATTGAAGCTATGCTGGACAGATTCTGATGACACATACATGAATGGGAGAATAATGTTTATAATTTTACACTTACTTTTTCAACTCAAAGAAAATTTCAGTTGTGGTCTGATTCCAAAGACCAAGAAACAAGGCTGACTCATTCTCCTTGGGCCTGTTCCTTCTCTGTCTCATTTCACAGTCATGTCTTCAAGTGGTAGGGACAGACTTTTCTGACCCATCTGTAACTTATATCAGTCCTTCAGTTGCATCCAATTCCATTTTATAAGTCTCTTTTGGTGTAGCAATTACAAATTTTAGTGCATATTAATTGTTCAAAGAAATGAGCCTCACTTTGACCTCTGCTTCTTTATGCCCATGATGCACTCTGATTGTCCTTACTCTCTGTTAGTCTTTGTTATCCCCTCCTCTCCCCTTTCCATGATCTTTCTCCATCTCTGGTATTTTGTCTCCTTGTTTTGTGCCTTACTTCCCTTGCTTTCATATAGAGAGAAAGTTATAATTAGGACTTAAATGTTCTATTTTGTTTTTATCATAAATATGAATAGCAAGATATAACTTTATGGATTTTGTGACAGTACAAAACCCAATATATTTCTTGGGAAACATAGATATCTGAAAAAGTTACCGGAAAATATAACAGACTAATTTAACACATAAAAATTTGGAAGGAGAGTCCAGGCTGATACATTAACTGACAAGAGTATAATGCAAATTATCTTAGTAAGCGTTCAGTCCAGGCTTCGTAAGTGTACTCTTTCAAATTTCCAAGAAACAATACTGGAGCTAGGGAGATGTTGCCGAGGTTAGGAACACTGGCTGCTCTTCCAGAGCACCTTTGTTTGGTTCCTGTTACATACATGGTGGCTCATGAGCTCCGGTAACTCCGGTTCCAGTGTGTATGATGCCCTTCTCTAGCCTCTGTGGCACCAGGCTCATACATGGTACACACGCATACACATAGGCAAAACACTCATGCACATAAAATAAAATAAAAATCTTAAAAGAAGTGTGTGTGGGGGGAAACAAGAATGCTGTGCTGCCAACTTCTAGAGCAAAGAGCATGATGGGTAATGTACTGATCGACAACACTCTGTGTGTAGCAGTAAAGATTATGAATCCAAAACATCAGAGTTGGTGTACTGCAGCCATCTCTATTAGGGATATAACAGGAGAAATATGAAGCATTTATAACATTCATTTTATTTCTCTATAAAATGAAGGCAATAATAAAGTCTACAAAGTAGAGTTATTGTAAGCACCAACTGTAAAATCTTACATAAACACAACATGGAAGATAGAGGATAGTTAGGCAACATTGACAATACTCATGAGTAACCTCATTATGGAGCAAATAATAAACATTTATTATATAAAGTTACTAGTCTCATTTTATGTTAAATGAATAAATGTATTTAAGCTTATTCAGTGATACCAAGTCCACATTACACGTGTGTTATAGACACCTAGATTTTGAAATCCATAACCCACCAGACTAGTGCTAACTCTAGGAAAGAGAGCACAGTGACTCAACAGTCAAACTAATAATGTATTATCAGGTTCCACGACAAAAAAAGTTGAGAACTTGATAGTTGTCAGAAAATGATTAAAGTAGAAACTTTCATAGCCATTACTCTTAACAGTTGTGCAAAATTTAAAAATAGTGGGAAATGTCACTATTATTTAAAGATTATGTCACTTCATAGCATTAGTTCATTTAGAAAACAACTATAGTAAACACGTTAGGCATCATGCTAAGTAGAGTAATGCTCCCAAAATTGTTCAGACCCTATTCCACAGAATTTGTAAATGGTATTTCAAGTCACAAAAGGGAGGTAGAATTGCATGTCAAACAATTATTGTCGAGTGACTCTAAGTTGGAGGTCATTTTGCATAAAGTTGATCCAGTGGCAAGATTCCTAAAATCAAATGGGAGAGCAGAATAATAAGAATGAGAAAGACTTCACTCACTCTGCTGGCATAAAAATATTTATTTTTAGCTGGGTGGTGGTGATGGTGGTGCACATCTTTAATCCTAGCCCTTGGGAAGCAGAGGTAGGTGGGTATCTGTGAGTTTGAGGCCAGCCTGGTCTACAAAGTGAAGTCCAGGACAGCCAGGGCTGTTGCACTATCTCAAAAGACAGAAAAACTGTGTCTTGAAAATACACACACACATACACATACGCACATATATGTATATGCATGCGTATATTCTTTGACAGTTTCAGACATACACATAATAAATTATATATATATATGTTCTTTGACAGTTTCAGACATGCACATAATAAATTATATGCATATATGTATATTCTTTGACAGTTTCAGATATGCATATAACAAATTTTAGTTCATTTCATTTCATCCCCTATTACTCTATTATCTTTTTTTTTCTCAATCAAACCATTCTTCCCAAAAAGTCTACTTCTGACTCTTTGTGTTAGGGCATGTGTGTGTGTGTGTGTGTGTGTGTGTGTGTGTGTGTGTGTGTGTGTGTGTATGCACATGCACGTGCATGTATGTCTGTGTGCATTACCTGGTGAGTTTAAATAGGTATGCTTTCATATGGGTGGGAGGTTAGTTACTGCACTATGGGCAGCTTATGGGCTACACCACCAGAGAAAGGAACACCTACTCCTTCATTCACCATTAGCTGTCATTCATTCTCATATAGTATTAAAAAGTCTTTAATTTGATATATGGCCATTTGAAGACAATTAATGTGTATTTTTAAATAAAAATAGTAACCACTTTTAAGTAGTAAAAATAGCAATAAGTTTAATATCTAAAGTAGAAAATTATATCTAGTTATATACCAGGCAAAATAAAAATTTATACATAGTTATGCAAATATTAAGACAAATACAACAGTCAAAGATCAAGACAGTTCGAGGATTCCTGTCTGCTGTGGCCCATATCTTGTTGTCACATTAATCTGTGAGCATGTGCTGCCATCTTGTTTCACTGAAGTATGTAATGGAAGAATGGAAATGAATCAAAGGCTGGATTATAAAGGAAAGTAAAATTGTAATTCCTTGGTCGCTCAGTCAAGGGTGACCTGAATTCTAACCCCAGAATTCACATCTCTGGTTATGGTGATGTGTGATGATAGTGCCAAACTATCCTAGCTGAAGAATTATAGTCCACTGAGAGACCATTTTTCTCTAGGGAGAGAGAAAAGGGATAGTCAGAGGTATAAAGGTAAAAAAATAAAATGTAAATAGAAGAGAGACCCTAAGGAATGAAACCAAGTGTTCTCTTCTGACCTCTTAATGCATACAATGTACCTTCATCTTCCTACACACATACACATACACACACAAAATAATTTACACCATCCATGTCCCTGTGGGCATTGTTAGAAGCCCTCTGTGATCAGATTCATGTTCAAGAGGGTCTGAGAAGCCAATATAGGGGCAAACTGAAGTTCTCAGTCAATACTAAGGTAAGTGAGCATCAGAGAGTATCATCCAACCCTCTACTGTCAGCTTCCTGCAGTTTTAGGAGAGACCCTGAGGCAGAGACACCTATCTAATGCCTGTGAGAGCCTGGTGCTCATAATTTGTGTGCTATGTTCTGGGGTGACCGGATATACAGCATAGATAATTAGTGTAGTTATCCCAAGGAGAAACAGTGTATAATCATTAAGCTCATATTCTTAAAGAATGATGGAACTGTAGCACTCATGTGAGTTAGTGTCAAGATGAAGAAAGTGTTTCAAATCATTATGTAAAATTTTATTAGCAATTTGATCCCAAGTTAAATTCATCTTTACTTATATAAATTGAAGGAAAGCACACTCATTGTACAGTAATGGTACATGTCGTGTGATAGTCATTCATTTTAATTTTGTTTTCTTAGTCTTTCTTCCCCAATTTTCTGCAACAGATATAAATTACTTTTATAATAAAAAAAATTGTCCCCATGTAATTCATTTGAAAAATAATCAAATATTTTTACGGTCAAAGATGAATGATGTAGTAAAACTATCTAGTTCTGGGACTGGGGAGATGATAAAATGCTTGCCTTGCAAGAGTGAGGATCTAAAGATCTGATCCAAGCATCTATTTTTTTTTTTAAAAAAAATTTATTAGGGAATTTTTTATTCATTTTACATATCAACCACAGATCTGCCTCTCTTCCCTCCTCCCGCCCCTCCAGCCTTACCCTCCCCAATTCCCTCCTCCAACAAGGTCTGGCTATTTATTTTTTAAAAGCTTGAAATTCCAGCACTGGTGAGGCTGAGACAAGCAGATCCCTGGGGCTTGCTTTCCCTGGGAAGGCCTACCACACTTGGTGAGTTCAGGGCTAGGGAGACATGAACTTTACTGGAGGAATGACACTGGAGGTCGTCCTCTGGCTTCCACATGCAGCCACATGTTCACATGCAGCACTCCACATCCTTACACATGCTGATGTGCATATGCATGCACTAAAAGCTACTTAGTTTTTCTCTCAGTTATGAATCATCTTCCATGAAGTCAATTCATACTTGTCTTATTTTCCCCATGAGGATGACTTCACATAACAATTCCTTTAAAAATGAAGGTGGATTATTTTTTCAAGATACTCACTGTTTTTTCCACTGGTAATTTTGTCCTTGAAAATGATTGCATCCTGTGAACAGGCAGAGAGACTTGAAGGTGCCTGCTTTCCTTTTAAGTTTCAACAAATATGAGGAGAAGAAACATGGAGGTAGTTTCCCAATCGTCTTTAATTTGGTAACAGGAGAGAGCACTATGCATATGGTGCATAGGGTATATGGTTTCATGGACCTGAGCTCACTCACTCTTTCCTTTATATGTGAACATACATTTTACTGCATATTCTTTATATGATAAGAATTGTTAATGAGTCTTTGAGAGTGATGAGACCTCTCTCAGACCATGTGTATTTGAATCAAAGTCTTAGATGCCAGCCAGTCACTAGTCACAAAAGGTCAGCAGAGAGAATGGCCCTCAGTTTTTTTCACTTTGATGGTTAACAATGTGTACATACAAGCATGGATGCCAAGCAAAAGCAGAAATTAATAAAGAAAGTAAGGAATAGCAAGGAATAGCTGGTTGTAGGGGTCCCAAAAGAGAGATATGAGGTAAATTTTCATAACTGGTGATATAGAAGTATTTAGAAAAATTGATCCTAGGAGGAAGTTTTTAAACAATGACTAGAGAAGGTAGGGATGAAATCTGGCAAGGGGAAAACTGTAGTCAAGATCACAGCATTAGTCTGGTTCACAAGGAGTTCTGAATCTACCTGGATTTCTATTAGTCATTGACAAATGGGCATTTCAAAGGTACATATATCATTGAGGACTCTTCCAGTACCAGTATCCAGGTACCAAAATGGTAAGCGAATCACACATGGGAGGAGAGTCAAACCAAACTAAGAAGGATGAGAGTTGTCAACAAAATGATGAAAGGAATCAGAAGTGATCCGGGTAGAACACATGTAGCTTCTGATCCTTATTTTCTACCTATACGTACTTGCTTTGGTAGAGATTGTTTCTATCTATGTTTTTAAATAGCCACCATGACCTCACTCTCCAGAAATTCATCATTAACTATCCTTTCTGAATTCTACATGAGGATCAGCTCATAGAAAATTCAGATGCCTCTGTGATACAGTTACATAGTCTCCTTTTTTATTCTTCCTAGAACATGTGCTCAGGAAGTATGAGCCCAACCTTGCTATGTGGCATATAAAGAGCTGTATTGTGGCACAATGCCACATACATGTATGTGACATAAGGTAGAACTTATGTAGGGTAGCCTCTGTCCACTATGATTATACTGTGTGTATCTCAGCACTGTAGCAAATTTTAATCATGAAAAAAATAATACTCTTTGGGCTCTTCATCAACTAGTTAGTCCTGTATTCTTCCTGGCCTGCTAAGACCTGAAAGATGTGTTGGCCAGAGGTGTGTGACAGGGCCATCTGTAACCTGTGCTTTTGAGACCAGCGTATTTCTTTCCTATAGAGTTATCCAGCATGGTTGCAATGGCTCAGTAACAAACATGTGTATGCATGAATTGATAGACGGAAGAGGAGACTATGCCTGCTGGAGGCAGCAAAGGGAGGGTGGAGTAGCTGCCAAGATCCCCCCTCCATCATAATAAGCACTAATTGAATGTCTTGTTTGAAAAATATGTAAAATTATGAAGACATCATTACTCAGATGATTTGGATCGAAGCTTGGCCAGATGCAACTTTTGGTCTCAGACATGATGTCATAAGCCAGTTAAGATGTGTTATATATTTTAAAATACTGAATTTTTCAGATGAATCATGAATTATAGGATTTTTCTAGGACCAGCCCTCAATAAAGTATCAGATACATGTCTGTTCCACTCAAGCTTTGCATAGCTCTATAGCTCTCTACTCTCCTTTCCTCCCTTCCTCTCCCCTCCCCTCTCCTCCCCTCCTAACCTCTGATAACTTGGTTGTGGGTGACACAGATGAATTGTGACTCCCACCTTTGTTCTTCTAAATGATGATATCGTGTAATTAAAAACTGACTAACCCGAAGCAAGAACAACAGCCTCACATCTACTGATAACTACTTAGTTAAGTAGCTCAGCTTAACTACTGAGTTAAGCTTTCCTTGTGACATTGTTGAGGCACCTGGGCAGGTGCAGTGGAGGAAGCAGAAAGGAGAAAAACCAAGTCCCTGCCCTCAAAAGGAAGGAAAGAAAAGTTTCGAGATGCCAAGGAATAGGTTAATAAGTTTCAACAAACTTATTGCATAATTACTGCTGGTTAACTGACCGTGTATAACTGTATATCTTCTTGTCTTCATTATATTTTTAAGGCAGTACAAGTTGGAATGCCATGATTAATTTAGGTGTCAGCTTGCTCAGGTTAAGGCTCTCTGGGGAAACATTATTCCTGGGTGTGCCTTGGAGGGTGTTTCTGGAGACTGGCATTTGAACCAGCAGACAGAACAAGAGAAACTGCTGTCTGTAGTGTGCCCAGCCAGCATTTGATCTGTTGGGAATCTGTGTAGAATTAAAAGCAGAGGAGAGATGAGCACCTCTGCCTCTGGACCCTGGGCATGCCTCCTCTTCTCTTTCACTATCAGCAGACCTCCAGGACTTGGAACTCAAGATTTTGCACCAGTGTTGACCTTGTTTCTCTATCCCTATCCTTAAGCTGAGAGTCACACTATTGATTTCCCTGGTCCACAGGCAGTAGTGCTCAGACTGAACATGTGGCTTGGTTTTCTGCGTCTTTAGCTAGGGGATTAGGTGGTGTATCATGGAATTTCTCTGCCTGTTTATCTATGTGAACCAACATCTGTGACAAATCCTCCCGTATATCCAGTTGGTTCTGTTTCTCTGGAAAACCCTAACTGCTACAGACATTTATCACCACCCTGCTAGAAAGCACAGTTTCCTCTGATCTCATCTAGGTGACACCAACTAAATCAATTGATTTGTGATAAAATATGACAAACAGAATCATGGTGAATGGATGCATGGTGATAGCTGGGTTAATGACTCTGGAAGACAGATAAAAATGAGGGTATGGGAATTTATCCAGGTTTAAAGAGCAAAGTAAAATGATTGTTCTGTGGTCATTTACTGAGCACTGACTTGAGTTCTTTGGAAAATATTATATGAAGCAAGACTTACTATAATCAGACCTATATTTTTTCAGAAACAATAAAAGGTTATAAATGAAACCAAATATTAAGAGGAAAGTAAATGTTAATAAGATAAAAAGTCTATATTGTACTGTCTAGAGTTTTGTATTAAGGAACTGGTGGTTATAGAGAAATTCAGCATGATTCTGAGATGAATATGACATTGCAGAAAGAAAAGAAAATGTGTGTTGCAACTGAAGAAAGCAGGGATCAGGCACATACCACTTGTGCAGAGTTGGTCTGATGAATAACTGTATGGACTGGCTCGTGCAAGGTCATTTGTGGACAGACCCACTCTCATCCGAGGTCTATTAGAGGCTCTGCACGGTATATGTTAGCTTTTGTCTATGCACGTCCTTTGTAAAATGATAGAGTAGATTCTGGATGACAGATGTTACCTCTGAACTGGGGGAAATCACCAGGTGTTGGATGCTTAGCTAAAAACAGGAATTAATTCCAGGACACATTCACACCACAGGGAAGCACAAGCAGCAAATCCTCATGTGGTCATTGGATGAGATTTTAAAATACTGAGTTAATAGATGGGATGAAATAACAGAGCGGTTACCACAGAGATCATTGGAAAATCTGGAAAGATAACACATTTTCCCTCATCTAAGTCTACCTGGCATGTGTAACAAGAGGCAGGCTCTGTCCTCGGGTGGCATCTCCAGTCAGCAATCGCACAGAAATCAAAGTGAGGTTTGATAATGAAGACAGCTCTAATTTGCTAACCCACTCCTGATGTCTCAGCTATATAGATCAGGTGCCTAATCAATATGGTTGAATAAATGTTCTGATTATTTGGCTTCTTAGATTGACATACAAGTTTCTGTTAATCATATTTCTCTTTTCAACTGCATCACAGCTGATATACCTATGAGTGCCCACACTGCCAGGTAGGAAGCTTAATCCTAAGACTAACTTTGTGGCTTCATTTCATAGCCAGCCAAGAGGGTCCAATGTCTATTTGAAACCATCTGGATGCCTGAGTGTTTGATATTAGCATTGAGTGACCCTAATCTATTAACCTGTCATGAACTAATCTTTAAAAAGAGACTCGTGACTTGTGTAGTTTAAAGTTAAGGCATTCGGTTCATGAAGTCACCTGGTACCCTGTAAAAGACAATTTAAGTTTCATTCTGCCGTCCAAGTTCATCTGCCAAAACCTTGTAAATAAAGCCAGACCTGCAACTAAATTTGCAGCTCTCAGCTGGCCCACCAATTCTAGGCATAGGATTATATTAGTTGTCATTTTGGAGTACATTAATTAATTAAATAATTTACTGTTGGAAAGAAGCATTTAGAGAAAACAGAGATGTCTATGTCTTACAAAAAAGTCTAGCCTTTGTATATTCTTTGTCTACTTCTCAGTACTAGCGTTTCTTTTTAATTGTTCCCACTAACTACCTCAGGAAAACTTAGCTTACTTACAGCTCTCCTTTTGGTTTCCCTCAGTTTGCCTAGGAGGCGGCCAAAACCTCACATTGGCTGATGGATCGATTTAATTTCTTTCATGATTTAAAAATACCCCAATTTATTCTGCTCTGTTAATAGTTGTCACAATAAATATGTTTAATAGTCCCCTTATTGTTGTTCTAGAAGAATTCTAGATCCTCCTCTAATGAGTAAACTTTGTTTTGATTCATCTCCTGACTGGATTTTCAATTTATGACATCAGTGGAATACAGCTCTGAGTGTGTCTACACTTCCTTATTTCAAATACAAATGGATTCTAGGGGCTCTTTTCAAAGTGTTAGGCCCTTAATGGATTTAGAATAAATGGCATCACTAAGAAGTGGTGAAAGTTAGGAGGTAGGGTGAAGTTGGAGGAAGTAGGCCACTGGGGTCATTATCATTTGGACTCTAACTTACCTTGTCCACTCTCTGTACACATACTCTGCATCCTGAACTGATCTGCTACTCCCAGGGCTCCCTTGCCTTGGTGGACTGATTTCTTGAAAACCATGAGTCAGAATAAATCTCCTTCTTTCTAAGGTATCTCCATAGAGTATTTTGGTCACAATGATGAAAAAAGTCTGATTAATACATTTTGTAATACTAGCCAGTCTTCACCAAGTAAGTTGCCATGATTGGACATGAGTGTTGAAATTAATGCATCTAAGACATGCTTCCATCTTGAGCAGCCATATCCATGCAATGTGAAATAAATGAACAAGTTGAGTTAGCAGTATTGTTCATGTGTTGTATAACTTATTTCCCTGAATCTCTCAAAAACAAACCATTTATTGTGTACTGGATTCTAATCATTGGTCTTTTCATGTGTGCCTTGACAATAGGATATTATCAAAGGAGAATACAGAATGCTCTCCAGTAGACTTTACACATTGGTAGCACCTAAAGAATCTGACAGTTGTTTTCTTACCTCATAGCATAAATCACTAACAGTTTTCTGTTCCAATATAAATGTAGTAGTTACTTAATTGAAGTTGTATGTTCATGATGGGAAATTTTCTATATCCACCCAAATCAGGAATTCACTTGATAAAATGAAGAAGGAAAATTTAGGACTTTTTCGTGGCATAGATCACAGTGTGGAAGAGGACTGAGAGAAGAGATAACCGTGTCTTCTGGGATAGACAGGTGACAATTTTTTCCTGTAGAGGTGTTAAATGAAGTTATCTGGCTCAGGAATCCTTATATGGATACAAACACACACAAGGACCATTATGCAAATACATAAACAGGTGAACGAATCAATCCATATAAGCACCGATGGGTGAAAGAAAAGTTCACTGTCGTTAAACCAAGAAAATCTGCAGTATAATTTCACCTATAGGGATGACTGTTTTGATTCTCTGCAGAGTTTTAAAGAATCAATATTTTTGCTTTGTTTATGGAAGGAATTGGTTACAATTCCTGAATACCCAGAAACATCTTCAAAGTATTTGCCTCTATTCAGAATAATGTATTGTAATGAATCTACTTGTGGAAAGTACTAACAGCTAGTCCACTGTGTTCTGGGGGAGGAGAGGATGATATGGCAGAGACAAAAAAAAAAAATGAAATAGTTTTCAATAGTTAGAATTTCCTTTCTCAAATGTTTCCATCTTAATCTTTTCATGCAGAGATTCGGCATCTGAATTATAAAATATGACTGTAGGCACAGAGGGGGGAATAAAGATCATTTTTAGGACACTGCGGGCCTTAACAAAAACTCATAATTCAAGTAGGAAAGCTTGAAAACATTTTGTAGAATACAAATAAATAGATCACAGATGGAAATGATGATTCCTTAGGCTCTGCCTTCAGGGTGAGGACTTAATTTGCAATCTGAGCTGATGGATCTCTTTTTGCCAGAATGCAAATAAAATTTCAATTGAGGACCCAAGGCTCAAATTATTTATCCTTCTGGAACCCCTGCTCATTATTATTTAAATATTGGTGTTTAATTTTTTAGTGAGCAGAAATAAATTAAACAGGACTCCAAAGTGTGGACAAAAATGTGTAGCATATAGAGAGGTCTGATATTGAGCAGTCTAAAGCATCATCATGATGATGTTCAATAACATCATGGTTAGTGACCTCCTATTTACTAGGTGCCTGAGACTATTCTAAGATTCTTTTATTTTTTTTTAACTTTGTTTTTCATTTTTCTTTATTAAGAAAATTTCTACCCTATATACCACCCACAGATCCCCCCTCCTCCCTCCTCTTACCCCCCAGCCCTCTCTCCCAAGCTATCCCACATCTCCACATCCCCCAAATCAAGGTCTCCCATGGGAAGTCAGGAGAGCCCAGCACACTGAGCCTAGGCAGATTCAAGCCCCTTCTGCACCAAGGCTGCACAAGGCATCACACCAGTCACTGGATTCCCAAAAGCCTGTCCATGCACCAGGGAAGGATCCAGATCCCCCTGCCTGGGGGCCCTCCAAATAGTTCGAGCCAAACATCTGTCTTTCTTATCTAGAGGGCCTAGTCCAGTCCCATGGGGGCTCCACACCCACTAGTCTACAGTTCATGGGCCTCCAGTGGTGTGGCCAGTCATCTCATGGGATGGTCTTTCCATCATGATCTCCACATCCTCTGCCTGCAGAATCCCTCCTCTCTCTCATCAATTGTATTCCTGGAGTTCAACCTGGTGCCTGGCCATGGATCTCTGCAACTGCCTCAATCAGTCACTGGACAAAGTGTACTATATTAAGATTTTTACACAAACCATCTCATTGAATCCTCCCAGAGTTTCGACCATTGCAGTTTTTGAGGGAAGCTATCAAATGAAAGGAATTAGATAATCTTTAAAAAGCCTTGAATCCTGGTGCTTCTCAGCAGTGTATGTGCGAGTTGATTCATACAGTGTAGAGAAATGCAAGACTGTAGCAGTGAGTTCAATAGGCTAGACCACTCAGAGTAATAGCTCTCCCCTGTTTCATTCTTTCTCCCCCAGGGGAAACAACATCGTGGTTAAAATCAGAAAAGTCATTAACAACTTCATTAACTTAAGCTCTGAACAAAAATTGCTGTAGTGTTATGGTCTTTGGATCCCAAGTGGAAGGTGTATGGGGTAACCCAGGATTGGGAATGTACTTAGTACTGAGTCAGACCAGTGAAGAAATATTTTATGTAATGATTAGCTACAATGAGGCCTCAGCAATGGCACCTAACAACAACTCAGCCAAGTCCTTGTATAAAATACTGATGAATACTTATCACCAAGGAATGCAGCTGTATTCATAGTCTATGACTGGAGGTTGAGATGGTAGTTGTATCTTTACCTGGAGACTTTAAAGCATTTGTTATGTCTCAATTCTGGTATGGAGAAAGCAGTTTTCCCACAGGGACAGCCGGTAATGCTTTGTACTTGATTATTATCTGGCAAGAAAAGTCACACATGGACTTTAGTGTAGATCATCTCTTCAGTGCATAAATAAAGGCTTCATATGAATTCCATGCTCCTGTGCTCCCTTCTCATCCATCCATGACCTGAGATGACCTCCTCTTCATTCTGTTTTGGATATCTCTGTATGTTGCTGTGATGGATAGAATTGCTTTTTGTTGTGTTAGGCCAGGAAAACTTAAAAATAAAATCATACTTTTAAAACATCTGAAAAATACAACAAAGGACAAGAAACAAATTTATAATTCATAATTTGACAAATTGTAAAAAAGGAAAGTCAGAACAAAAATGACCAAGACATGCCAGTCTTAGGATATCAAGGCATGAAAAAACGGGGTTTAGGAGAAGATAGGAGACCAACAATTAAAAGACTCCGTAGGAGCCAGTAAACACCCAGAAGAGCAGTTCTTCTAGTTCACAGACAGTGTGCCTGCCAGAAGTGACCAGAAGGATTACTTCACAGGTCCAGGCACAGTCAACATCTACCTTCCCCTGACATACGGAAGGCCTGAGCATATTCTCTGGAGAAATGAAATCCAAAATTTTGTGGTGTCTGGTCTATGAAGCACAGTAGAAATTAGGGGTGAACTGTATCACTGAACCCTGGAGTCAAGTTAAAAGCTTTATGTTTAGTGCTGTACATCCCATCCACCTTTTCCAGCTGCTCTTGTGATTCTTCAGGACTGATGACGCCTCTTCGAGTAGGGGAATGGAGGCTCCTCTATTCAGAAAATGGCAATCATACATAAGACAGCCAGAATTAATGTTTGAACAGGGAAACAGGGAAACCTAGGGATTTGTAAGGACTTTTGAGGAGCCTAGCACTTTCAATCAGTCTTCTAAATATGAATGGAGAGTCAAGAATAATTGTCACTTTAAGAGATTCTACAAGATGAAATATAGAGAACAAAGAAATATTGTGAAGTAAATTTAAAATATTGCAAAATCTTGATAAGATAGAAGAAAATAATCCACCCATTTAAAAAAATGGATGATAGAAACCAAACAGTAAAAATATTCAGGATAAAACACTACTTTTAGAATGAAAAACATATTTAATTAAGTTTAAAAATCAAAACATTCTGAAGGGCCAGGGTATTTGTGGCTTAAGATCTTCAGATTCAAAAGGACATGGTTTTCATTATAGAGATCTTTTTTATTTTTAGTTTTTTGTGTGTTATACATATGTATTTGTTTGAGTGCATGTGTGTACACGTGTATTCAGGGGGCAGAGGCTGGTAGTGCTGTGGGAAGATTACGGCTTTGCAGAGGATGATGGAGAGCTTGGTCTCTGTGCTCAGAAATCCCCCCCCACACACACACACACCGAAAAGTTGCTGGAAGATGTGCCTGAGAAGTCCAAGCAGTGAGGTCATTTGTGGTAGACATAAAATGTTTTGCTTGACATCCTTACCAGTTCCAGGTATGAAGAGGACTATAATTCTTTCACCATTGTAATTCCACATTACTTATTCTGCATCCTGTAATGTGAGTAGGAGAGAGGAGTGTTGTTTTCTGAGGCATTTGATGGCCAAGCTTTGCCTTTCTTGATCTCGTTATTTTTTGTTTTGTTTTGTTTTGTTTTTTGTTTTTTGAGACAGGGTTTCTCTGTGTAGCTTTGCACCTTTCCTGGAGCTCACTTGGTAGCCCAGGCTGGCCTCGAACTCACAGAGATCTGCCTGGCTCTGCCTCCCGAGTGCTGGGATTAAAGGCGTGCGCCACCAATGCCCGGCTTGATCTCGTTATTTTATAGAGAACTTTGTCAATAGAAGAAAGATAGATGTTTATGAACCACCTATTTGGTGTTTTTTCTCTCACAAACAGTTCCAAAACGACTTCTTAGAAAAGATAGTGAAGCAAAAACACACTTTGGCATCATATTTGTGGGGAGAGATGCTTCCTTCCTCTTTCCTGCTTTGCATTGGCAAAGCCAATTCTGTGGGGATTAACTGGCCACATTTATGGCTTCTGATCTCATCTCCCAGCAACAATGCTACATAGGACAGTGTAACCCATGCCTCCCAGTGTGATGTTTTGTTTGAGTCTGAAAAGGCAAAAGCCATCCAGTCCAGGAAGCTCTTGCTGCAGAGAGAAAGGAAGGAGCTGAGGAGCTATGAAAGGCAGCCAGACTTTCCTTCTAATGGAGGAGCTTTGACAATCTCTGCTCAATGGAATTTCAGAACTGTTATAAACCCATGGCTATTTTTATGTTTCCCATTCATCATTTTGAAGTGAAGTGAACATTTATTGTTTTTATCTTGTTTTGTTTCTGCCCATGTATACTGAGTTATTGAGCACAGTGAATCTATTTTCTAGTTTCTAATTCTTGGAAGAAGAATTTGATCTTATTGTAAACATACCTTCCATCATAGGCCTGTGCTAGATATTGATGATGCCTCCTTGGAGGAAGAGTTGAGATTAAATCATAGAATGACCAACAAACTAAATGGTGGTAGGCATTTTAGCCTTTATAAATATTTTTCCTTTGTATATGATTCTCATTTACTTCTGGGTTCATGACGACTTGTAACTTCTTACTCCTTTGAAATTAAAGATGTCCTAGTGATGAGTTATTTACTATCTAGCAAATGTGAGAAGCGGTGGTTGTATTTTCAATGTAGGACATTTATTATCCCATGCTTTTTCTCCTGCTTATAATCCTGATGGCATATAATAAACTATGGATGTCATAGTTTAGTTGCACACTGTTAGCTTCAAATGTGGCTAAAGTGACAACAATGAGTGTAATTCTCTGATCTATCTTACTGAACATGTAAAGTGAAAGTGCAATGGGTGTTTGCTATTTTCTGTAACTGAAAATTTGGGGTTGTGAGCTTGGCTACCTCTGAAGGACTGACGTCTTCACTTAGTCTCTTCTGACACAATGATATATAAAAGAATTTACTTCATGAACACTTGGATTAGATTGCTATGACTACTTCAGTGTGAACTTTAAAACAGATGTCATTTGGGCTAGAAAATGCAGGCTAATTTTATTGCCCTCAATTCTACCTGGCCAACTTTTTACTTGACTCTTGTCTGAATAAGAAAAATGAAAACTAAGGTGCTAGATCACTTCATTTTGCCTGAACATGTTTATTAATCTCATTGCTAATTGTGTTGAGCAGGATATTTTTAATCGTGTTATAGAACAGATGCAGAGATGTGATTTGAAGAGGTGAAGCTGTGAAAGTTGCTCATCCTGCTGACTTGCTTGCAGAAATCTGTCTTCTCTCTCCAGCCCTTTCAGACTATTTGTTCCACACTAATAGTTTGGAAACATCACTTCTGGAAGTAATTTATTTAAACCATAAATCCTTACTACTGCTTTCCACTTGGCTACATGGCACCTGAGATGGCTGTGGTACATTGCTGGAGGACACAATCCATTACAAAGCAAGGGTAAATGGGGCATCCTTATTGCTCTGATCCTGAGCACCTGTGGACTGTCAGATGTTTCATGCTATCCCACTCTGCTCGGCCTACCATGTACAGGTTCCAGAGGTGTATACATCTAGACCAACGAGAATTTTTTAAGCTTCTTTTTTTGTGTGTTGTGTTTTAAAGTCAATATACAAAATAATTGGTTTCATTGTGATATTTTTATACATGTAAATCAATATACCAGATGTTTATTTCTCATCTTCCAGTAGTCCTCTCACTCTCTCTTGCTGGTCCTCTTCACTCTCCAAATATTATCCTGCTCTGTTTTCATTCTATTACCCTGTTATCTGAACCCCTTCTCCTCAATAGAAACTCTTCTTGCTTTCTCATCCTCTCACTTCTAATTTTATTACACACATGCACACACACAAATCTAGATTCTGCATATGAAAAAAATGAAACATTTGTCTTTCTGAGTTTGGCCTCCTTTTGTTAATGTAACGATCTCTAGTTCCATTCATTTTCTTGCAAATGCCATGATTAGAAACAAGGGCTTTCTGAAGATGACTCCAACAACATAGGAAATAACCTTGAGAGTTGATAATGGCTACCACAGGCATGGAATTAAAAAGCTTCTGGACAGCGAATGAAGTGATCACGAGAGCAAAGATTAAATAGTGGGAAAAAATCTGTCAAGTGGACATTAAGTACACCATTAATGACTAGAATATATAAAGAGGTGTAGAAATTGAATTAAAAACATTCCAAATCATTCATCCTATAAGAAAGTTCTTAGCGGAAGATATAGGAATGGCTATGAATGTCTGAAAAAGTGTCCAATGTTCCTAATCATCATGGACATACAAATTAAAACTGTCTTTAGATTCTATCTTCTCATATTCAGAATGACTACCATATTTTTTCTTTTTTCCCTTTTATTAGAAATAGATTCTTTTCTCATACAATATAGCCTGATTACAGTTTCCCATGCCTCTATTCCTACCAGTTCTTCTCCACTTCCCCTCCCATCTGGGTCCAGTTCCTTCCTGTCTGTCCTTAGAAAATAACAGGCTTCTGTTACAGTGTAACAAAATAAAATATGCTAAGATTTTTTTAAAAAAAAGTCCAAGTTGGACAAGTTAAGTCAACGGAAGGGAAAGAGCCCCAACAGAATAACAGAATGTACAAGAACCAAATACACCTGGTCTCAAAAAAAAAAAAAAAAGAAAAAGAAAAGAAAAAAAATTAAAAAGTGATGAAATGACTTTTAACAATATTCCGCTATACTCATAGATTAGTGCCTATCTCAGCCATCATTAGAGAGGCTTTCTCCTTCAGCAGATGGGAGCAGGTGCAGAGACCCACAGACAGACATTATGCAGGAAGGGAGAGAGAGAGAGAGAGAGATCTTTGAAAACACAGCTCTAAATGAGGTGTCTCTATCAAATCCCTCTTCTCAGAGCTCAGTGAAGACTATCCTTTTTTTTTTTTTTTTTTTTTTTTTTTTTTTTTTGGTTTTTCGAGACAGGGTTTCTCTGTGTAGCTTTACACCTTTTCCTGGAACTCACTTGGTAGCCCAGGCTGGCCTCGAACTCACAGAGATCCGCCTGCCTCTGCCTCTGCCTCCCGAGTGCTGGGATTAAAGGCGTGCGCCGCCACCACCGCCCGGCCAAGACTATCCTTTAATAGTATGTATTGAGCATTGATTCTGTACCCAAGCCACACCACACCTTCTGATCATCTTAGCACTCCTTTTAAATTATGGATATTTCCAGTGGAAGCAAAGCATGAAGAAGGACTATAAACTTGTGAGAATTTAGTCATTCTCCAACATGTTACCATTAAGCAAAGCAACACAGATGTACTTCCCACTTCTGGTTTCATCGCTACCTTGACAATCAGTTTATGGCTGATATTTATCTATAAATGAGACAATTAAAATTTAAACTTGATTTTCAGGGAAATGTGAGGATGTTACATCTGGCAAATGATGCAACTGTTATGTCTCATTGCAAGGCTGAGGACTTGCACCTCTGATTTCTTTCACTGGGGCTGTATTAAAAAGTGCTTGATAATGTTTCACACAATGTCTGAAAATTTGTATCTCTCTCAAGATAAATGGAATACTTTAATTTCAGAAGTCAAAGAAAAAGATACTAAAAAATGAAAAATATTCAAATAAAGAGACTGAGAAGCAAAATGAGCCCCAGAGTGGCCTGTTCTGTTTGAGAAGTTGGAAATAAGGTCCCTGCAGTCTGATGTCTTAATTCTCTGCAGGAGACTGACCAAGGTTTCATTAAGTTGGTTTCTGCTTTCAACACAAACCATTGTGGCAGAGGAGGGAGTAGGAAAAGGAACAAGAGTAGGAAGAACAGGAACAGGAGGAGGAGGAGGAGAAGGAAGAAGATCTGATTATGATTTCCTTGTTATTTGAGAGAAGTTGTTTCCAAGCTCCTGATAGTTTTATATATATATGCTGGTGAGTTTAAGGCTCTGTTTTTTTAAAATTTATTTTTATTTATTTTATTTTTGTTCTATCAGCACTTGTTTTTCAGAAAAGCAGATTTATAATTTGGTAAATTTAGACAAATAGAGTAAGGCTGATTACTTTAAAATTTTTATCTTTTATACTTAAAATATAAACACATAATTTTCTTCCTTCCCTTCCCTCCCTCCAATCCCTCTCATGTCCCCTTCGTCTGCCTTCTTGCTTCTCTCAAATTCATGGCCTTAATGTGTGTGTGTGTGTGTGTGTGTGTGTGTGTGTGTGTGTGTGTGTGTACATGTTTAAATACAATCTGCCGAGAGTGTACTTTGTGTTGCTTGTGTGTATATGATTTCAGGGTTGATCACTTAGCTTTAGATAAGTAATTAGGCATAGAGGGCTCATCCATGAAGAAGAATGATTGTCTCATTTTCAGTCGCCTTTCATTGTCTACAGTTCTTTTGTAGGGATGGAGTTCTATGAGCTTCCTCCTTTCCACATTAGCATGTCTATTGGTATTGTTATTGTTTGGGTCCTGTGTAGGCAGCCATATTGTTGAAGTATCATGGGAGAAACTTCCTTATCAGTTCTAGAAGACAAAATTTCAGCAGATTTCCTGGTCCTCTGGCTCTTAGAATCTTTCTGACTCCTTTTCTGCTCACATGTTTTGGGACTGAACTTCTAAAACCTAGGTCTTATAAGTAATGTACTGACTGTTTTTCTTATCTGTAACTTATTCAGAACTGGAGCCAGATAGCTGTAGAAATGTATAGGTGAGTAAAGTAGTTACTATTCATGAGTGAGGACCGGAGTTTGGATTTCCAGCATCCATGTTAAATGTCAGGAAGGCCTTGTGGACTACTTATTATCCTAGCAGATGGGAGGATGGCTAGCTAAACCAGTCAAATCAAAAAGCCTTGCATTCAAGTGAGAAATTTTGCCTCAATATATAAGGTAAAGAGTGAATGAGGAAGACACCTGCCATCAATCACTGACCTCTGTATACACACACACACACACACACACACACACACACACACACATACATGTTGTTATTGTTTTTACTCTCTTGGGGGCCTGCCACAAAGCTCCTAAATAAATCACACACAGAGACTTGTTCTTAATTATGAATGTCCAGCTTTAGATTAGCTTATTTTATGCCAGCTTTCCTTAACTTAAACTTTCCTATCTGCCTTTTGCCTCTGGGTTTATCCTGTTCTCTTACTTCTGTAAATCTTACTCTTACTTGTGGCTTGCTGTATAGTTGGGTGACTGGCCCCTGGAGTCCTTCTCCATCTCTGGCTACTTCCTCTTTCTCCTAGATTTCTCTTTCTGTTTATCCTCTCTGCCTGCCAGCCTATCCTTTCTCCTGCCTTACTATTGGCTGTTCAGTTCTTTATTAGACCATCAGATGTTTTAGACAGGCACAGTAACACAGCTTCACAGAGTTAAATGCAACATAAATAAAAGTAACACACATTGAAATAATATTCTACAAGACACACACACACACAGAGAGAGAGAGAGAGAGAGAGAGAGAGAGAGAGAGAGAGAGAGAGAGAGAGAGAGAGAGATATGCAGCAGGTATATAATCACACAGATATACCATACACATATACAAAAGAAAAAGAAAAAGGAAGGAAGAAAGGGAGGAAAGAAAGAATGATAGAAAGGAAGGAAGAAGGGAAGTAAAAAATAGACACTATTTATTGGCCTCTTTTGAAAACCCTAAATATTTACACTGTAGAACTGGAAAATACTTCTGGAATTTGATGGTATGGAAGGAAAACTGGATTAAGTTTTAAGTCTAAAATTCTTATAAATTTATGATGCAACCTTGGGCAACACTTTACTTCACTGGAGAGCAAACATGAAGTAAACTGAGGCACTGGGTTTCAAAGAAGCAATTAGATCACAATTTGTAGATTTTTATGCTTCCATAAATTCCAGTGACCAAAGAACAAACAAATATCAAATGTTTTATGTCATATATTTCCCAGGCTATGTGAAATAACCAATGTCTTTCCACATAGATTTACTTGAAATTGATGTCTTTCTTATCTACTAAAAAAGCCTCTGGGGTTTCAGTGTTCTTTGTGTACTGTTACTTTTAGAATTCTTTTTGTCCTATCCATATGATTATACATCTTATTATATGAACAGTATTTCCTCTACTCTATTCTTGTGGTCACATTTTTGATTATACCATCACCAGGTAATACAAGTTCTGAAATCGGATCATCATTTCCCAATTTTCCAGCATGCAACTGTGTGTATATCTTCCACTCTATCATTCTCTTGACTGTATGGAGATTTGCATACTTTTTATCCTACTATTTCTTCCTACTTATTCTATTATCCTAATAATTCAACATCCTCAGTAGATTATCTAGCTAAGTTAGTGTCTAGACTTTTTATTCTATTATTCCCTTCAAGTTTTCGTTGAATTCTGCAGCTAGATTAGATTCTATGGTCCACCACAATTACTGTACAATTGTCATTATCCATAGTTCCATTGGAGAAAATGTTTTGGAAAAGTCCAAATCAATTGAACACATAGAACCTGGTCTCTACTTAAATTTATATCCAAAAATGAGATGAAGTAATTTCTGAACGTTGCTTGGAAATGGCATTTGTTTCTCAATTGTGCTTGTTTTTCTGTTCACCCATACCTTCTCTCAAGTTTTTCCACTTCAAACCCTTCCTCTGCTTTTCACACTCTGTTCATTCAGGATTTATTTATCTTCATTCTACTGAATGTCCTGTCTCTTCCTCTCTCTGTCCTTTCTACCTGGAACTTCCTTACTCAGTTAAATAAATGGAAACAGTATCTTGTGCTTAGAATCCCATTCATTCTTTCGGTTTAAAGACTTTGTGGGGTTGCTTGTCTCTTGGCAAGCTTTTCCTTTCTCTCTTTTCTCTGACTTCTGTACTTTTTTGTACCACCAGCCTGTGGGCGTGCCTCAAGACTTGCTCCTCAGAAATGAGCTGCAAAAACTGTCATTCTTTGTGATATTTCCCTCTTGGTGTGACCCATTTCTTAGGTTCCAGAATAATAAAAGCTGTGAAATGTCTCAATGGCTACTTCCACTTCTTCCAATGGCAGGTCCAATATAAAATCAGGTACAAATACTGTCAAGCTTCTTTTGAAACTCTTTAGTTCCACAACTTGTATTATCCTATTTCAAGCTGTCATCAAATCTCACATCAAAATTTTCCTGTATCCCTGTTTGTACTTTTATGATTATCTACATGATTTCCACAATAATCTGCTTAAATAAAAGCATGGTATTGCCAGTTCTCTGTGAATTTATTATAGATTCTTCCCACTATGCTGAGGGTAAAAGCTAATTTTATATGCAATTATACAATCATGCAAGATATGCAAGAAATAGCAGCACAATTTGCTTACATTTTTGCTTATTTCATCATATCACACCTGCACTTCCCATGCACCATTCATCCTGACCCTCCTCATATTCCCAACACCTGCCAAACCTATTCAAATTCTCGGATTTATCACAGGCATTTCTTTCCTCCTCTGCAAAAATTTTCTCTTTCTCTATCTTATTTATGCATCTTATTCCATCTTAAATATCACTTCCATAAAAAAATCACCTTCAATAGAAACCCAGAAAGTTCCCTTGTATACCACTCTCTATTTTCCTTTAATGAAACATGTGAGAAAAATCATTTTATAATTGTGATTTCTAAAATACTTTTATTATGTTTGTGTGTATGAGTGTTTTGCCTACATGTAAGCCTGTGCAGCACATGTATGCTGCTTGTGGAGGCTAGAAGAGGCCATCATTTCCCCTTGAACTGGAGTTAGACAGTTTTCAGCTGCCATCAGGAAGCTTAAAATCAAACTTGAGTCTTTGGGAAGAGCAGCCAATGCTCTTAACTGACCATCCATATCTTCAATAAGCCTGCCCCCCTACCCCCTCCCCCATGCCAACTCATTTATAAGACTACAAACTTCATGTAAGAAGGAACAGCTTTTGAATATGTTGATGCCTGAGTTATGTTAATTCATGCTCACTCAATGTAAAATGAGTAAATAAACATAAGAAAGATATGCTCATTCACGGAACATTTCTCCTGTGCTTCGAAATTTGTTTTTGACATGTTTTCCAGATGACAAAAACTAAGATTTGACAAAAGTATAATCTTGATGAAATTCACCTGACACCTAAAAGAAGGACTTGAAATCTTATTTGGCTGCATGGCTGTGGAAACCTTAGGTTTCCCCAAAACTTATTTCCTTGAAGTATCTTAGATCACGAGTCTCTAAGAGAAATTATCGACATTAGCTATGCTGCGTTTCGCTTGCCTCTGGTCCTGTGAGCCTCTCTATAATTCCTTTGATTCCTAACCTCTGATACTCTGAAGAAATCAGTTATAGCCTTATCTATCCCTAGACATATGAAGTTAACTCATTTTCCACTGATTTCCCACAGGTTTTATTTAGTTTAGTTCTTCTCTCCAGTAAACATTCACTGTTTGGAGTCACGATTTCAGGAAGGGCGATCTATTTTCATTCGCACATCAAACACTCCCTGGATGCAGCAGTGACGCTGGAGGACCATTTGGGATCTCTTTATGGTCACACCATTTCGTTGTTTGCCCTTGTGATCTTCCCAAAGAGTACAAGAGTTAAAAGTTACAATAGACCAGACTAAAGATGGCAGGAACGATTTAAAAACCGGCAGAAAGAGCTTGCTGTCCTGCTGCTTGCTGCTGCAGGGCCTCTAGGGATATTATAAATGGTGACTATATATACGTTTAGGTGCTGTTATAAATATGCTGCACGTAAATGTTTCTCTGGAAGGCTGGGAGGGTGGAATCAATGGATGGCCATTTTTCCCCCTGTCAGGAGCTATAGAGTTTTTATTGGCACAATTTCCATTACTCAGCACTGACTACAAGATCTTTGATCAAACTAATTAGAAATACTTACACTTTGTAGCATTCATCAAATTTATTATTGAGATTATGTATGTGCATGCATTGAAAATAAATTGAGTTATTAAATATGAAACTATGACATTTATGCCATGGATCAGAATGAAAAAGCAGTCTAATTAGATAGTGAATATACTTAATGTATAGATTTTCTTATATGGGTTATACTATTCAGCTAAAACTACAATGGCTAATAAAATCTGAGTGTGTAAAAGAGGGGAGGTATCTTTTTTTCTGATAATTGAATCAATCTGTATGTATTTGTCAACCAGTACATTTTGTTCTTTTGATAAAATCTCTGTTGATAAAATAACTGTACGAGTCTCTGAGAATATTCTTACTATCTTGATGAGTAAGTGTTACTCAAATTGGTTAGCACACAAAATCAAAGTCACAGTATTTTCAAAAGCATTAGTAAAAGAACTTGTTTAGGCCTCTCATGGAAACTTAGAAGGGAGTAGACTTGAATAATTTTGAAAAGATGAGTTGGGAATAGAGGTAGCATTGGGCAGTGAGTGGAAAACAGATAATTGAGACAGGAGCTACAACATTGCTTTCTACATTCCAAAATTTAAATTGTAAGATGGGAAAGCCCAGACACTGTCAGTAGACATGTAAGTTGCTCAGTGAAGACTTTTGAATATTTTAGCAATGCTGTATGTAGTACTAGGGGTTGAAGAGGATGGGCATACCACAGGTGCTGGGGGATGGATGCAACTGATTTTTTCCTGCTGTTGTGAGGATTTTAAACAGCCTTGTTTAGAAATAATTTCAGAGTTCACAACTGATTGTGCATCCCTTAAGGGGGCATCTATGTCAAAACCAATTCACAAAGCTGATGGCATCGTGGAAGAGCAGGTGGACAGAATGTAAGATCTGGAGGATGGCAAAGAGTGCTGTGTAATGTCTTCTGAACATGCCATGGCTGGTGTCCTCATAAATTAACAACAGCTGTGGTTACCTGCACAAGACTAAGCCAGTCAACATTCCAGAATGCTATAAATTTCTATCCCTAGCTGAAGAGTTTTTAGTCAGTTGTGGCTAGAGTGGATAGTCATTTTCTTTGGGGATAGGGCCATAGGGAGGATTCCAGTGTACATGGATGGCCCCAAGCACACATTGATAGCACTAATTGAATACAATGAGATGTGAAAAAATATGAAGAGAACATGAAGTTGAAAGGGGCATTTGGTGAGGGGTTCGGCAAGAACTGAGGTGGGGTACAGTGGTGAATAAGATCATAACACAATGTATATATGCATGAAAACTTTAAGGAATAAATTTTAAAGGGGAGGGTCTTTCCCAGTTTTGGCAGTGGTAGGAATTTGCATGAGGTGGGTAGCTTTATCAGTTCTTAGCAATCTTGATATAGATGGGGTCACATTACTGTTCATTACTCTGCTTTCCTAAGCCATCTCCACCAATGAGAGGTAGTCTGCAGACATCAACAAGGAACCATCATAACTGACTCCTTTAACTTTATCTCTATTGTCTCTGACAGTGAGTATCTCCAACTTTCAAAATGACAGAGTTCCACCTATCTGCAACATCTAAATTTTCATAATTTGTGACAGCATAGAAAACACATTTCTTACCTCAAAGACAATAGATTTTTTTATTCAGGACCCAAATCCCAATGGCCATGGCCCAGGAATACAGATTTAGGTTGCCCTAAATATCATGTTTCAATGTAGTAACAATTTCATGAGGTTTTTATAGTAGTGGATCTCAACCTTCCGAATGCTACAACACTTGATTACAGTTCCTCATGTTGTGGTGACCCCCAACCATAAAATTATTTCATTGCTACTGCATAACTGTAGTTTTGCTACTGTTATGAATTGTAGTGTAAATTTCTGACATTCAGGATATTTGAATTGTGACCCCTCCAAAGGGGTTGTGACCCGTAGGTTAAGAACTGCTGTAATAGAACAGAGAAACTGAGAACACTTTTTTTTTTAGGCATTGGTGGATAGGTCAGGTAGGAGTTTGCAGCAGAGCATGAGTTCTCTACTGCAGGCCTCACCTGCTATCTGATGACAATTTCAGCTTATATACTCCCAAAACACAAGTCACGAGGATAATAGGTCACACACAGCGGCGGCCAATAAATGGGCATTTGTGGGGGCATAAGATAGTCCAACATATTTGGACCTATGACATTCCAACTCCTCACAATTATTGAATTCATCAGCCTTAAGAAATGCTTATCATAAGTGTAGCTTTTGTTTTTCTGAGAACTTAAGTTAACATTACAGGCTGGCAAAAATTACGTTTTTTATTTATTTAAAAAAAATTTATTCATTTTACATACCAACTACAGATCCCCCTCTCATCCTCCTCCTGCTCCCCCCAGCCTCCTTCCCAACACACCCCTCATTCCTTCCTCCGAAAGGGTAAGGCCTTCCATGGGGAGTCAGCAAAGATCATGATGGGTAAATCTGCAGAGACAACTGAACCAAGCTCATAGGAATTCACAAATTTTAGACCGACAGCTGTGGAACCTCCATGGGACTGGACTAGGCCCTCTGCATACAGGAGACAGTTGTGTAGCTTGGTCTGTTTGAGGAGCCCCTGGCAGTGGAACCAGGATCTATTCCTGGTGTATGAACTGGCTTCCTAGAACCCATTGCCTATAATGGGACGCCTTGCTCACCCTTGATACAGGGGGCAAGGGCTTGGTCCTGCCTCAACTGAATGCACCAGGCTTTGCAAAAATTACATTTAACTAAGATTAATAACTACTCTTTCTAGGAGATCCAAAAGAGAGCAAGCATCTTATTCACAGCATTCTCCACTTCACTCAGGAGTGTTCCATCACAGGAGAATTACTGCAAAGGAAGGTTGAAAGTCCTAACTGCCTAAAGTTAGTGAGTTCCTATGAGCTTGGTTCAGTTGTCTCCGTAGATTTCCACATCATAATCTTGACCCCCCTTGCTCATATAATCCCTCTTCCCTCTCTTCAACTGGACTCCTGGGGCCTAGCCTGGTGCTTGGTTGTGAACCTCTGCATCTGCTTCCATCAGTTTCTGGATGAGGGCTCTATGATGACAGTTAGGGTATTCATTAATCTGATTACTGGGGTAGGCCAGTTCAGGCACCCTCTCCACTATTGCTAGTAGTCTAATCTGGGGTCATCCTCATGGATTCCTGGGCATTTCCTTAGCACCCGGTTTCTCCCTTACACCATAATGTTTCCCTCTATCAAGACACCTCTTTTTTTGTTCTCCCACTTTGTCCCTTCCCCAGCTTGGCCATCCTGTTCCCTCATGTTCTCATCTCTCATCCCCTATCCTCTATTACCCCTCTCATCCCCAGTTTACTCATGGAAATCTCATCTGTTTTCCCTTTCCAAGCAATCCATGCATTCCTCTTAGGGTCCTCCTTGGAGACCAACAGCTGTGGTACCTGCAAGGGATCTGACTAGGCCCTCTACATATAGGAGACAGTTATATAGCTTGCTCTGTTTGAGGAGCCCCTGGCAGTGGGATCAGGATCCATCCCAGGTGCATGAGCTGGCTTTCTGGAGACCAGTACCTGTGGTGGGACACCTTGCTCACTCTTGATGCAGGAGGGAAGGGGGCTTGGTCCTGCCTCAACTGAATGTACCAGGCTTTGCTGACATCCCTTTTGGAGAAGGGGATAAAGGGTGAGTTTGGAAAAGGAAGCTGGATGGGGGGAGTGAGAAGAGGGATGAAAGGGGAATCTGGGGTTGGTATGTAAAGTGAATAAAAAAATTTAAAAAAAAAGAAAGTCCTAACTGTCTTTTGCTCTGTGTGATTGCCTTTGTATCACAATTTCAAGGTTGTGCAAACACCCCTTGTAAGGCATATATATATATATATTATTTGAAAAAAAGAAACTCTCCTTTAGTTTTCATTTTCAGTCTCTACCTTTAAGAAATCATTTATCTACTTGCCATCCTAATTTTCTTTCTTTGTCATAGGCAAGACACAAAGCACTGAACACAGTATGCACAACAGTGGGTCTATTATCAGTCAAGCATAGAAGGACTTACAGGACCATACCTCACCCTGACAGACTATTGGCTACTAGTGTATTATTGGGGAGAGAGTGCTATAATCATCTTCATTTGTGTACTCATGGATGAACCCACTAGCTTCCAATGGATAGTTAAGAACCAGCGTCATCCAGACTGCCCTGATTAATGTCAGTGGATCAGAAGTCAAAACACAAAGACAGTAAGTGTGAGAAATGAATTGTGAGCAGGGAGGTACCTGGGTGAGAGGGAGACAGGAGAGGGTGGAGTGAGAGTAACCAGAATGCATTGTATGCATTCAGGAAACTCTAAAAGAAGAAAATTAATAAAGGTTATATAAAAATTGATGAAGATAAAATTCACACAGCAATAGTAACTAGTAAAAAAATAAAAGTAACTATCATAAAGTGACAACACCAATTGTACTGTGGCTCAAGCATCATGTCTCTATTGAAGCTATACCACATTAGCATTCCTCATTCTCTCTCTCCTAACCCAGACATCTGCTATTGGTTTTCTGATTCTTAAAATATTTATCCTGTGCACTTCACAAAATAAACTGATATGACATATTGATGCTTGAGTGCAGCTTCTTTAATTTAGCATACTTTTTCCCCTTGAGTTTTTGTGAGTGTTGTAATATGTATGGTACTTAATTCTTTATCCGTGGTAGGTACCTACATACTGCTGTTGATTTATGGACCAGTGCATTGGTAGGCATGAGAGCTATTTCCTTTAGGACTATTATGAATAATGATGCTGTGAAGATGCACAGGTTCAAGTTTTATGTAGGTGTAAGATTCCATTTCTTCTACCCAATAATAAACTCTTGGTTCACATGGTAATTCGATGTTTAACTGTTCTAGTAGAGGGACAACCATTTTCTGATGTGTGAATTGTTTTACATCTCACTAAGATGTTCTGCTTATTTCCTTTAAAGTTGTCACCATGGCCTCTACATAGGTGTAAAGTGGCATAGCACATACTTTCGATTTGCATTTCCTTGATGACTGATGGTGCAATGAATTTTTCTTATATTTGTAGACATTTTATATTAGTGCATAAAAATATTTTGTCCATTTTGAAAATGGTGTTGTTTCTATTGTGGAGTTATTATAGTTGTCTACACATTATATAAAATAAGCCTATTAGATGCAAGTATTTTCTCACATTCTCTGGTTGCCTTTCTGCCTTCTTGATAGTTCAAAACAGATCTTGAATATGCAGTGACTCATATGTGTTGTCTTCCTTTCTCAGCCCAAGCTTCTGCTGTCATATTAAAAATCCCATTGCCATATCCAGTCATGAGGACTTATCCATTTTTGAGAAATTTTTTACTTTCAGCTCTTGTTTTTTAATAAAGTTTGTAAATGTGATAAATCTTCATCTTTTTTCTTTTGATAATCCCTGCACCATTTTTTGAAGAAAATATTCTATTAATATTGGTTAGTTTGACATCCATATAAAAAAATCAGTTGGCTATAGAGGTGTAGGTGTTCATTTAGGCATTCAGCTTTTCCACTGGTCTAAAGATCTCCATTTGTATCCATTTCATACTGTTTTTTTTAAATTTAATTTTATTTTATTTCACAATACTATTCAGTTCTACGTAACAGCCACAGATTTCCTTGTTCTCCCCCTTCCTGCCCCCTCCCCTTCCCCCCAGCACACCCCCCTTTCCCACCACCTCCAGAGCTAGGCCTCCCCCGAGGACTGAGATCGACCTGATAGACTCAGTCCAGGCAGGTCCAGTCCCCTCCTCCCAGATTGAGCCAAGCGTCCCTGTATAAGTCCCAGGTTTCAAACAGCTATCTCATGCAGCGAGCCCAGGACCTGGTACCACTGCCTAGATGCCTCCCAAACAGATCAAGCCAATCAACTGTGTCACCTATTCAGAGGGCCTGATCCAGTTGGGGGCCCCTCAGCCTTTGGTGCATACATAGTTCATGTGTTTCCATTCGTTTGGCTATTTGTCCCTGTGCTTTATCCAGCCTTAGTTTCAACAATTCTCGCTCATATAAACCCTCCTCTTTCTTGCTAATTAGACTCCCAGCGCTCCACCCGGGGCCTAGCCATGGATGTCTGCATCCAGATTCCTCAGTACTTGGATGGGGTTTCTGGCACAACTATTAGGGTGTTTGGCCATCCCATCACCAGAGTAGTTCAGTTCCGGCTGTCTCTCGACCATTGCCAGCAGTCTTTGTGGATTTCTGTGGGCCTCTCTAGCAAATCAAAACAACTCTGAGATACCACCTTATGCCTGTCAGAATGGCTAAGAGCAAAAACACTGAGGACACTTTATGCTGGAGAGGATGTGGAACTCGGGGAACTCTCCTCCACTGCTGGTGGGAATGCAAGCTTGTACAACCACTTTGGAAATCAATATGGCGCTTTCTTAGAAAACTGGGAATCAATCTCCCCCAAGATCCAGCTATACCATTCTTGGGCATATACCCAAGAAATGCTCAATCATACCACAAGAACACTTGCTCAGCTATGTTTATATCAGCATTGTTTGTAATAGCCATAACCTGGAAACAACCTAGATGCCCTTCAACTGAAGAATGGATAAATAAATTGTGGCATATATACACAATGGAATACTACTCAGCAGAGAAAAACAATGACATCATGAGGTTTGCAGGCAAATGGATGGATCTAGAAAAAATCATCCTGAGTGAGATCACCCAGACTCAGAAAGACAAATATGGTATGTACTCACTCATAGGAGGATACTAGATGTGGAACAAGGATGACTGGACTGCTACTCACATTACCAGTGAGGCTACCTGGAAAACAGGACCCCAAGAAAGACACGGGGATCACCCAATGACGGAGAAATGGATGAGATCTACATGAACAGCCTGGACATGAGTGGGAGCAATGAACGGTGAGGGTCGAGGGAAAGAGAGCGGGAGATCCCAGCTGGATCAAGAACAGAGAGGGAGAACAAGGAATAGGAGACCATGTTAAATGAAGACCACATGAGAAAAGGAAAAAACAAAGCGTTTCATACTGTTTTAAAGATCTTTAGTTTATTTTAAATCATGCATGTATGTCAGCCTGGAAGAGTGCATGTCCTCCCAGAGTCCATAAGAGAGCACCAGGTCTTCTGGAACTGGAATTCTCCCTGAGATGATATCTGAGTCTGGCTGGGATTTCTTTGTTCCTTCAGGTACATAATTGCCAACTGCATGTTCCATTATTTTCAATTATTTCTTGATGTCTCTATTTTTTAAGATGCTTTGTCTAATCAAGCTTTGACTTTAGTATGTTTTTTAATTTAAGTTTTTCCTTTTGTTGTATTGATACAAAACCCACAGCTCTCATCTTAAAGGAAATAAGTAATAGTTTATTCTGGAACTGCTTTGAGTAACTATGGCCAGGGAACACAGATTTACATTACCCCAAATTCCATGTTCCAATGTGCAAACATCTTCAGGAATGTTTTATAGTTTTACAGAACAAAGAAAGTCATGAACCAAGGCATGTTTAAAATACATTGGTAGGTACATCAGAGAGACAGGTACAGAAAGATGTGCAGAGCTTTACTCTAGGCGCAAGACAGTAGCTGAGCTTTTGGGTTGGTAGAAGGTAGTCATTTGTTAAGTTAATAAACTCCAAACAGTTTTTATCTGTTATAGGATGCTAGTTCTGAGAAGATGGGCAAGGATGGCTGTTCCTAAGGGCTAGAATTAGCTCAAGGACCTTGCAACGTTCCAAGCTCTCCCCAGAACTGAACCCAAGGACCTGCAACATTCCAGTCTCTCCACAGTACTAAAATTTTAATCAGGCAGTCAGTCTCTGCAGGCACAGCTTCTTTTCAGGAGTTTTCATTCACACTTGTAACTTCTTGTTTTTCAGACCCGTTTTCAGAAACTGTATGTATTTTCCTTTGTAACTGAATTTCATGAATTTCACAGGGGAGATTGTAAGAGCTTGTCAGGTCATCATGATTTATCTCAACTATCACTTGCAGAGGACCTCTCAATTATTCTGGAACTGAGACTAACTTCTAAGCTAAAATGGACCTTTTTGACCACAAAGAATCTATGAAATTGAAGTAGATTTAACAGCTATTGAATTATTTTAATATACTTAAAAAACTGGACAAAGAGCACAGGCAACTAATGACTGCCAAGAGAATGAGGATTAGGTCCTCCTGGGGATGAATCTTCTAACTGGTTATTCTACACAAAGCAATCAGCCCTGAAATCACACACACACACACACACACACACACACACACACACACACACACTTCACAAATCAAAATCAAACCAATAATCATCAAAGAAGAAGAGGCTATGAATTTATAAGGGGGTGGAGGGAAGGGAGTGATTGGAGGAAGAAGGGGGAGGGGAAGTGATGTAATTACACTTTACTTAAATATATTTGAAAAATCTCTATTATAGTTTACTAAACATAATTCACATTGACTGATATTTACAGACAATGACATTCAGGATGCTCTTTTGTGACAACAGTGTAGAAAACCATTCTACCTTGTGTTGTTTAAGGAGGGCAGCCAATGTAAAGTTTGCAATTTTTGTTTCTACTTTTAGTGTTTTTCAGAATCCTCTTCATGTTGGATTGAAACAACCTTCCTGATTTTATGCAGCATCTACATATAAGGCAAAAGAGAAAAAATAACATTGAGCTGAAAAAAAGGGTGTTATATCAATAGCTCTGAAAATTCAAATATACCTTATAAATTTGAGAACACACCATTTGTGTCACTTAAAAAAGTAAGTGCTAATGAAAACAAACATTTAATCACGCTAGGGAGAACATTTTGGTTTAATTTCAGAAGTCAGGTGTGCAACTGAGCAAAAATTTGTGCCACATTTTTAAGTAAAATGAAATGTGAAGTTAATGAGAAATGTGCCAAATCAGAGCAAAAATTTTAATGAATATATTTTAAGCATAGTACTGAAATGGTTGCTGCACATTAGGGAGTAACCAAGGTATAATTTAAATATAAATAATCAAAGTCAAGTCAAAGTTGTCTTTGCCTTAGAGCACCCCTATTTATACTAGCCCTTCTAAAGAAGAAGTAATCTCCCTGTGCCTGTCTGAGGGTACAAATGAAAATATCAGAAGACATTTTGGGTGCCTTAATTTAGGAAGCCACAACTGTCACTGTGTAAATGTAGTCCAGAGATATTGTAAACACCCTATAATGTATAGCAAAGCTTGTTTGTCAAAACTAATATAGTTGCCTAATGTCCAGTTGCCAAGGTTAGAACTTTCTGTTTAGATCATGGCACTCAGGAGCATCTGCCTCAACATACCTCACTTTAATCTGCATCAAAGTCTTCGATCTGACTTTACAGCCACATTAGGAATGGAGATTGTAGCAGGAATCTTAAAAGTTCTTATTAATAAAATCAAACCTGAGGCGAGTTATTGGGGTCCATGCTGGTAGATCAGAGAGACAGAACAAGCCATAGCTATCTCACCTCGACGGATCCTCAGCTGGTCTTGTCTCCTCAGACTGGAGGCCTCTGAGTCCTCATCCGGAATGGGTCTCAGCTGAATTACTGCTCAAAAGCCTGAATGCTTAACCAGCCAAAATCATCTAGTTTCTGGTCCTCACGCCTTATATATCTTTCTGTTTTCTACCACCACTTCCTGGGATTAAAGGCTGGCTTTCTGGGATTAAAGGCGTGTGTCACCATGCTTGGCTATTTCCAATGTGGCCTTGAACTCACAGAGATCCAGAGGGATTTCTATCTCTGGAATGCTAGGATTAAAGGTGTGAGTGCCACCATTTTCTAGCCTTTGTATCTAGTGGCTGTCTGTTCTCTGACCCCAGATAAATTTATTAGAGTATACAATATTTTGGGGAACACAATACCACCACAGGAGATTGTTAGCCTCACTTGCACCTTCATTTAGGTAAGCAGAGATTTCCTTTTCTTTTATAGCTGGGTTTACTCATATGTACACGAGCGTATCAGCAGGGACAATGATGCTCCATTCAAACCTGTAATGCCGTATTCAGTATTCAAGCATATTTTACCTTATCAGCAACTTGTAACTTCCTGATCTAAGCAGGCAAGCAAAGGACGTTTTCTTGGGATAGTAATAATCAAATTTCAATCGAAGCTGCTTTTGCCTGAATGACATTCACTTTTTATTGTTTCTGTTTAAATAAACTGACATTTTTGATTACTAGGCTACAAAAAAGGTATAAAAGCATCTCTTAGATAGAAATGCTTATAAGGAAGTCACCATACAAGGTGGAGATGGAGCTGTCAAAGGTGTGAGGTATTATTGTTGGTAGCTGACAGGTGCAGGGACTTGGAGTCTGCACTTAAGGGAGTCTATGGAGTCAGGCTAGTTAATACCTTCACTGAAGGAAAGCTCATTCTTATGGTCAGGCTTGACTCCAATGTTTATTTGTTCTGTAGTAGGAGTCACTAATATTCATTGATTTTTTTTTTTTTTGCCAAGAGCAGTCATTGTAGAAAGAACTCAAAAGAAACAATCTATGTCATTTTTCATAATATCAATTAAAGCACACACCATTGCATATTTTTATGAATAAGAATATTTTTTTCAGAGGAATTAATGAACCACTCAAGGGGAAAGTTTGTAAGCAGGATCCTGTGTCTGCTGTCTGATTTCAGATCCTGTGCTCTGAATACTATAGGATTATTTTGAAGGTCAATTCTTTCCTCTGGGCATTTCCATCTCAGGTTCCAAGGTAGGTGAAGAAGCAGCAGGAGCTGCTGAGCACTTGGCAGAAGTCATGAGTTTGAATGCTGCTGTTTATAAAAGCATGCAGGCTGACCTATGAACCAAAGGCTGAGGGGCCCCCAGCTGGACCAGGCCCTCTGAATAGGTGAGACAGTTGATTGGCTTGATCAGTTTGGGAGGCAACTAGGCAGTGGGACCAAGTCCTGTGCTCATTGCATGAGTTGGCTGTTTGAAACCTGGAGCTTATGCAGGAACACTTGGCTCAGACTAGGAGGAAGGGATTGGACCTGTCTGGACTGAGTCTACCAGTCGATTCAGCTCGGGAGGCTTTGCCCTGGAGGAGGTGGGAATGGGGGGTGTGCTGGGGGTAAGGGGAGGTGGTGGGAGGGGGGGGGAATAGGGGAACCTGTGGCTGATATGTAGAACTGAATGGTATTATAAAATAAAATTAAAATAATAATAATAAAATAAAAGCATGCAGGCTCCTTCCTGAATCAAATGCTGAATCAAATGCTGCTGACCCTGACTCTGAGGAGGGCAGGTAGACTGCTCCTTCCCTCTAGTGTGGGTGGGTAGAAGAGGAACATTCATGGTTTTCTGTTGTTGTGCCTCCGGGCCCTCATCCCTATGCCTGCCTCTCTACCTCTGTAAACCACTAACGCAGGCAAGTAGTGCAGTCAGTGATCCAGCTACACATCTCACTTTCCTGAGCAACTCTCATGCTGATTTGGTATAATGGTGGGTCTTTTCTTACTTAATGAAGTAACTAGCCAAAGAAAACTGATTTTTTTAAATGGCTACTCAAGGCAAACAATTCATTATAATGTTTCTAATTTCTGAAACTCTTCTACCTCTGAAATGGACTATCTTATCTTAATATCTCTATAGTACTCAGAGACAGGGAAGCAAACATAAATTACAAGATGTGTAGTATAATATATAATGTGATACACATGGATGTATTTACCTTCATGAATTTTGAATGCACAAAACAATAGAACAAAAATATATAAAGCAACTTGACACAATTACAAGAAGGAACAGGTAACTACATAAGCATAATGAAGTATTATATCTTTAACAGAATCAATGCATTAGAAAAAACAATTACAAGGGAAATAAGAATATTGTAAAAACAATTTTATAAGCTTGCAGTAGTAGGTATGCCTTATATTCTTACTGAATAGAAAATACAATTTTTTTAAGTTATTGAAAATATTTTTCATACAATATATTCTGATTGTGGTTTCCCCTTCTACTCTTCCCAGTTTCTCTCTGCTTCCCTTCCCACTCATATCAAAGCCCTTTCTGTTTCCCCTTAAAAAGGAGAGACAGACATCTAAGGAACACAATAAGAACACACAGATAAGAATATGTTTAAGCAACCAAATGAGAAAATAAAAAGCCAAAGAAAAAGCAACATATGGATGCAGAGACCAATACATTCACACACAGGAATCCCATAAAAACACAAAAACAAAAGCCATAATATATATGTGAAGGATCTATAAGGTTAAAATAAAATGTCCTTTCTAAACATTATGAGTCAAGTAACCTCTAAAAATGTGGATGAGCTCATTTTGTGTTGGCCATCTACTGCTGGTCATGGAGCCTACCCTTAAGAGTGGTTTGTTGCCCGGCAGTCTTGGCACACGCCTTTAATCCCAGCACTCGGGCGGCAGAAGCAGGTGGATCTCTGTGAGTTCCAGGCCAGCCAGGTCTACAGAGCGAGATCCAGGAAAGGTGCAAAGCTACACAGAGAAACCCTGTCTGAAACGAGTGGTTTGTTTCCTCGGTGAGACTGCCTTGGAGGAAACTAAATTTTAATTTTCAAGTGGCTATCATTTTAGATAGCTTCTCGCTTAGGGATGGGTGTCTACTTCTTTCAGCTGTACTGCCTGACCTGGTGTAACCTGTGTAGGTCCTGTGCATGCTGCTGCAGTCTCTGTGAGTTCATGGACATCAGCCCTGTTGTGTCCAGAAGGCCTTGATTTTTTAGTATCTTCCATTCTCTCTGACTCTTACATTCTTTTGATCTCCTTCCCTAAGCCCCAAGGGGAGGAATTTGATGGATACACTCCTTTTGGGGCTGAGTGTTCCAAGGTCTCTTATTCTCTGCATATTATCTGGCTGTGGGTCTCTGTACTTGTTCCCATCTGCTGTAAGAAGCTTCTCTGATGATGGTTGAGCAAGGCACAGAACTGAGTGGAGCAGAATATTATTTGGAGTTTTGTGTGTGTTTTTTTTTCTCTGTTATTTCAGCATAACAGTAGTATATGGTTTTCCCTTAGGTCTCTGGACTATCTAGTCTCAGGTTCTTGGCCACCCCAGCAGTGTTGGGTATATAGGTACTAGCTCATGGAGTGGGCCTTAACTCAAATAACATGTTGATTGCTTACTCCCATCAGTTGGTGTTGCTATTGCACCAGTACATCTTACAGGCAAGTCACTCTTGTAAGTTGAAGAGTTTGCAGCTGGGTTGGTGTTTACCTTTCTCCTTTGGTAGCATGCAGAGTACCTTCCAGAACTGTTAACACTATGGAAGGCTCTGTGTAGGCACCAGCTCAACTTCTCTATGTTCAATGAGTTGTGTAGGTTATTGTCTTCAGCAATAGGGTAGTAAGTTTGCGGAGTGTCACCAATAGCCTTGGTAATAACCTGGGTTGTTTACGGGTTCCTATGGGATTGTTCTGGCCAACAACTTGATTAGATGTAACCTGTTGTTCTTAGAGCTAGAAACTTCATTTGGTGATGAGAGATGCCCAGTTGGGGATCTGTTGCCCTCATTATTTGGTGATCTAATTTAGATTACTTTCACATATGTAAATATTTTAGGAAGCTTCTACTGTATTAGATTTCCATATGACCCCACAAATGGCCCTTAGTTTTACCTGCCCTTCTCTGTAATCTCTCCCTCACCCTCCATTTCCCTAGCCCTTCCTATTTGGCCCTCCCATTCAATTCTAACCACCTTGTCCACCCACATCTGTTGTATTCCCTTTCCTGGGGAGATACATACCTCCCCACAAGTCCCTTACTATTTACCTAGCCTCTGCTGTTATATAGATTGTAGCTTGCTTATCAACGACTTAACAGCTAACATCTATATGTAAGCAAATGCATTCCATATTTGTCTTTCTGGGTCTGAGTTAACTCATTCAGGATGATGTTTTTCTAGTTCCACGCATTTACTTGCTAATCTCTCGCTTTAACAGCTGAGTAATGTTCTAATATGTATGTGTACCACAGTTTTTATTTTTGCATTCATCCAGTGACAGACATCTAGGTTGTTTCCAATTGCCAGCTCTTACGAATAGAGCAGCAAACAAATTCAAGAGAAGATAGTGATCATTTTTCATAGCAGATTCCTGAATAAAACATTAAAAACAAAAAATATAACGAAGCAATACCTTTAAGTACTGGGGAAAAGAGATGACTGTGTTAATAAATGGATGAATGCACTGAATCATTTGTAGCTAAGGATAAGTTTGACTCAGCTGTTGTTTGTAAACCCTGTGACTGAAGAGACAGAGTGATGAGAGAAAGCAGAACCTTAGCATCAAAAGCATGGCACAGTGAGATCATCTGCTTCCAGACCGGTGTCTTTGCTCTAGGGACTGAGAAACACGGGGCATAAACAACAGGGAGGAGCAGATTAAAGATGAAAGTATTATCTGTCTGACTCATGTCTTTCCCAGCAGTAGGTAGATTCTGTGAAGAGACACCATGACCAAGTCAACTCCTATAAAATAAAGCATTTAATTGGGGCCTTGCTTAGAGTTTTAGAGGGTTCGTCCTGATCATTACAGCAGGAAGCAGATAGGCATGGTGCTGAGACACTGTGCCTGGCATGGGTTTTTGAAACCTCAGAGTTCACTCTTTGTGACACATCTCCTCCAATAAGACCACACTTCTTCCAGTAAGACTACACCTAATAATTTTTCCCAAACAGTTCCACTAACTGTGGGGGGACCAAGCACTCAAATATATGAGCCTATAGGGGTCATTCTCGTTCAACCACCACATTCCACTTGCTGACCCCCATAGGCCTGTAGCTATATCAAAATGCAAAATGCATTTAATGTTATTTTAAAGGGATCTATAGTCTTTCACAGTATCAACACTGTTTTAAAGCCCTCTTATAAGACTCAAAGCAATCTCTTGTAAACTACTGTAAAATCAAATTACATACTCTCAGCACACAATGGTACAAAATGTACATTACTATCCCAAAAGGGAGGAGAAGGGGAATAGAGAGGAAATACTGGATCAAAGCAAGACCAAAAAAAAAAAACCTCTAAATTCTTCATCTCCTTGTCTGATGTAAAAGCACTATTCTGATCTCCCACTCCTTCCAAATTTGTTGGCTGCAACATACTTCTCTCTCTTGGGTTGGTTCCATATGCAGTCTTCAGCTCTCCTCGGCAGGTATTTCATTTTTTTCTGAAATCTTCATCATCTTTTGGTCTCCAATGCAATCCAGGCTTTACCTCTACAGCCTCAAACAATGGTCTCTGTGGGCCTCCATGCAGGGATTTCCCTGTCATATGCCTGGTCTTAGCAGTTTTCCTTAACCATGGAGAAAGATTCTATAACCTCTTTCCTTCTTGAATTCAAAGCTAGAACCACATTGCCCAAGCTGCCATGTTCTGCTTTTTGGGGCTGTAGTCTGGCTCCCTAGTTGAATTTGTATAAAAGCTTTCCATTGTTTAGGTCTAGGAAATCCCTCACATGATTTTCTTTCACAGATTACAGGATGACCTGGGTTAAGGATTGTCCTAAGGGCAGCATTCCCTCTATTCCATTCTACATCAGGCCTGTCTTTAAGCTTCTTGTCTGCTTAAGCACAGGATTTGGCTCCAACATTACATTCTCCTTTTCTCCTCAAACTGTACATTTTGTATTTCTTTGCCCTGCTTGCTCTTATTCATTGTGGTTCTGCAGAGGAGTGATCACTAATAACCATGTGACAGAGTCAATTCTAAGCTGTCTTTGAAATCTCCTCTGCTAATAACATTAATTCAAAGCTTTTCAATTTAGCCTCAGGCAGATTTTTAGAACAAGTGCAAAATGCAGCTACATTTCTAATCAAAATATCACAAGAACAGTCTTCGTGCTAGCTGCTAATATTCTTCGCCCCTGAAAATTCTTGAGCTGGACCCCCACGGTTCACATTGCTCTCTGCACTACTGCCTTCCATGTGCCCAGGAGGATGGCCCATTAAGCTCCCTTAAAGTGTTCAACTACGAACAATCTTCCATATTCCTTCAACGACAGGCTTGTCACATCAATTCCCCTCTCCCTAGTGCCAACTTCTGTCTTAGTTACTGATCCATTTCCGTGAAGAGACACCATGGCCAAGACAACTCTCATAGAAGGAAGTATTTAAGTGGGGACTTGCTTACAGTTTTAGAGGGTTAATCTATGATTGTCATGGCAGGAAGCAGTAGCTGAGAGCTTTAAGACCTAATCCACAAACATCAAGCAGAGAGAGAGAGAGAGAGAGAGAGAGAGAGAGAGAGAGAGAGAGAGAGAGAGAGAGAGATGTGCACTGGGCCTGGCATAGGCTTTTGAAACCTCAAAGCCTATTCCCAGTGACACATCTCCTCCAACAAAGCCACACACCTCCTAATCCTTCCCAACTCAGGATAAAGCATTCAAATGCACTAGCCTCTGGGGGCCATTATCATTCAAAAGACAAGCAAGCTATTATTATGGAAGAGTATTGGATGTTTGTTGTTGAATGTATTTTCAGCTTCTTTGGAAATGATCCTCTGACTTTTGATTTTTATTAAATTGATATGATTTACTGAATTCATTAAATTCATATATTAGGCTAATTTTGTATTATAGAAATAAATCTCACATGGTCTTAGTATTTTTTCCATTATATTGTTGCATTAGAGAGTACACACACAGACAGACACACACACAGTGGATAGAAGTAAGGGAAGGAGGAAGGGAGAGGGGAAAGAGTTTGACTATGACTCAACTAAATTTATGTTATCATTACTAGCAAATATATTCCATTTTTATTATTGCTATAGAAGAACAGTTTTTTCACAAGGGCAGAGTTTAGAGGCAATATGACAGCAAAAATACAACCTGCAGTATTTTGATTTTATAGAAAACAAAGGTTTATCAATACCTGATCTAATAGACAGATCTATTGTGTGAAATCAATATGGGTTGAGGGTCCACTGGATACTGAAGGTCTATCATTATGCAATCTTAAGAATTTGTGCTTTCGGACACAATTTCCTGCCCTTCTTGTGCTTTCAACATGTTATCTAATCCTCAAAATAATTATAAATGATGGGTATTGGGGCTCACCTGTTAAGATAACTCACTGCTCTTGCAGAGGACGGGACTCCAGTTCCAAGCATCCAGGTCATAAGGCTCAGAAACTCCAGCAACTATAGCTTTTGCATATGCAGCTCCCTCTTCTGGACTCTACATGCACATGTTCTCACAGACATACACACAATTAAAAGCAAAAGCCGAAATGTTTTAAAAGATGAATACCATCCTTTAATAGCTATTGCAGAGTGCAGAGGAGATTAGCAACATTGTAGGCAGGATTCCAATTTTATTGATACCTTCGTAGCTATGGTCAAGCTATTTATTAACAACGTTTTCTTGGTTCATTTTTCTCAGCATCTCTGGCATAGGATTGATGTGAGAATTAAGTAAGTTAATATATGTAAAACACTTAAATCAGTGCCTGTCTCCAAGAACTATATAAATGTTATAATTATTTCAAAGACAGAAAGATGTGAAGACATAAAATTAGATCGTTTACTCCAGGTAATTAAACTAGAAATTGATGTGTTTGATATTGCAAAAAAAGATCTGTGCTCACGCTTTCGATAGCTAGACTTCCTGTCTACCCAGATGCTTATTTAGCTCATTAATTTCATTGTTTTATGGGTAGTCAGTGGTGCTTTCCTTGAAAATTTTCCATCAAAAACATTTCAATTTGGGCCTATGAAATAGCTTTGTGGGTAAAGGCACTTTCTGTACTATTCCCAGACTGATTCTTCAAAGTTGCCCTCTGACTTCCACAGATATACATATATACAATGGTATGTGCACCCACACAAATATATCCTCTATGCAAGCATACACACATACAGAAACACACTAAACACAGAAACACACTAAATATAATTTAAAATCAATCCCTTTGCTCGGTGATGGTGGCACACACCTTTAATCCCAGTACTTGGTAAGCAGAGGCAGGCAGATCAGCCAGCCTGATCTACAAAGTGAGTTCCAGGACAGCCATAGCCACACAGAGAAACCCTGTCTTGAAAAAGACCAAATAAAAACAAAAACAAATAAATACAGTTCATTCATAAATTTTCAAGAAAACTCAGGGGAGTTGAAGGGAGAGGCAGGAGTAGTATATAGATGCAATGTTCATGTATGGACTTCTCAAAAATAAAATCACCATAAAAATAAATTATATACTTATAGTTTATAGTCACTATTAAGTAAATGTCCTTGACAAATGCAAATTTTAAAAAAGAGTTCAATTCTATCTAAATGGTCAAGGTCTTCAAGAAAATCAACAGCGGTTCATGTTTTTGTTTTGTTTTGTTTTGTTTTTCTTTGCTTGAAGGGCATTGTTGCAGGGAGGAATAAGGTGCTAGCTGAGTTAGTTATGTACTTAGTTCGTACATAATGAAGCAGGATGGTACAAGCCTTTTAAAGTGTTGGAAAATGTCACTGAAAAGAGAAATGCCCATTTAAATGTATCCAATCACAGATGCTGAGGAGATAGCACAGTGGTTAAGAGTTCTAGCTGCTCTTCCAGAGGACCTGGGAGTTCAATTCCCAGCACCCACAGCTTATCTAACTGCCTTCCTGTGACTTGGGTTCCAGGGATCCATCCCCCTCTTCTGGCCTCTGTGGCCACTCACTGTATGCATGTGGTACACAGACATACATTCAAAGAAACACCCATCCATATACATACACAGTTCAGTCGAATGGCTGTCGGTCTTACCCAGTGATAGATGATCTACTAATGCACAAGCAAATATATACTGCTTGGCATGTAGAATTTTAGCATTCAGAATCAATAGCAAAGGAAGAATTTTGGTGACAGTTCTTCACCAAACATCTGAAATTCTCCCCATCCTACATTCAAAGAATTGTCTACAGCAATAGTGTTTTACCAGAACTAATAAATCACAGGGAAAATTTCAATTTAAATAACCTTATGGTTCCTGGAATGTCTCTATGGTCAGTGGCACAGAGGCAGAGAGGGGTGATCTGGAGACAAGTCACAAGGAGCAGTTAGATAAGCCTGTGGGTTGCTGGCATTGAACTCCCAGGTTCTGAGAGAGTAGAAATCTTAAACTGTGCTATCTTCAGCATCCTGTGATTGGAGACATTAAATGGGCATTTTCTCTTTTTCAGTGACTTTTCAAACACTTTAAAGGTGTCCTCCTGCTTATTATGTTACTGAACTAAGTAATATACTCAGCTAGCACCTTATTCTCCTGCAACAATGCCTTCAAGCAAAGAAAAAAAAAACAAACAAAAAAAACTGAACGTGTGATTTTTGTCTTTGAGATTGACCTTTAGATAGAATTGGAACTCTTTTTTAAAATTTGCATTTGGTCAAGGACTTATTAATGTGATATATACTATAGTATAATTTAGTTTTATGGTGAGTTTATTTTTGAGAAGTCTACATGAACTTGCATCTAATATATACTCCTGCCTCTCCCTTCACTCCCCTGCAGTTTTCTTGAAAAATTTTTGAATGAACTGTATTATTTGTTTTTGTTTTTTATGTTGGTCTTTTCAAGCAGGGTTTTTCTGTTGGCTAATTGGCTGTCCTGAAGTACTGTTGTAGTCAGGCTGGATGATTGCTGTCTGCTTACAAGTACTGGGATAAAGGTGTGTGCACATCACGAGCAAGGGATTTGGTTTTTAAATATATTTAAGTGTGTTTCTGGTTTGTGTGTTTCGTGTATGTGTGTAATGCTTGCATAGAGGATATGATTGTGTGGGTGCGACATACAGTATTAGTTCATCTGTGGAAGTCAGAGGGCACTACTGGGATTAGTACAGAAAGTGCTTTACCCCACAAGCTTTCATAGGCCCATTGAAATGTGTTTTGGATGGAAATTTTCAGGAAAGCACACTGATACCATAAGACAATGAATTATGACTAATAGCATCTGGGTAGACAGGAGTCTAGATGAACGGGAGCAAGATTTTTGCATATCAACACATCATTCTAGTTTAATTTCCTGGACGACTATTTTATTCTTCAATTTTCTGTTTTGAATATTTAAATTTAGTTTTGAGACAGCATGATTTAAGTGTTTTACATATTAATTACTGATTCTCACATCAATCCTATGCAAGAGATGCTGAGAAAAATGAACGGAAAACGTTGTTAATAATAGCTTGAATAGCTACGAAGGTAATAAATTGGAACTCCTGACTACAATGTTGCTAATCTCCTCTGGACTCTGCAATAGCTATTAAAGGATGGTATTTCATCTTTTTTAAAACATTTCGGCTTTTCTTTTTAATTGTGGTAGTCTGTGAGAACATGTCTTAGGTCAGAAGGGGAGTGCATATGCATAGTATGTTGCTGGAGTTTTCTGAGCCGTTATGAGCTGATGCCTTGGAATGAGTCCATCCTCTGCAGAGAAGTGAGTTATTAAAGGTGAGCCCAAACCCATCATTTTAATTTTGAGGATTAGATAAAGTTGAAGCAAAGAAGGGCATAAATTCGTTCAAGCAAAATAGATGGAAGAAGCCTAGTATATAGGATCAATAGCTTCATGTATCTTTTTAATATATTTACTGTTTTAATCAAATTTTGTTTTTTTTATTTCTCTAATTCTGTAAATGTTCTTTATATCAAATATAAAAAATGGTTATTTCTATATGTAATTTATAATTAGTTTATTTTTGTTTTTTTTTTTCTTCTTTTATTTTTAATACTGTTGTGTGTTTGTACTGTGTGTGTACTAATCAAGCAACATAAATAATGGAAAAAATACTAAAAGAGAAATATTTTAATAATCAAATAGCAATAAATAGAATTAAGAATTCAGTAATCAGAGAAGTTAATAAAAATCAAAAGTCAGAGGATCATTGTCCAAAGATAGGTCTAGAAAATGACATCAAACAAAAGTCAATCTCGGTTTCCATGTAGTGATACATGTTAATGTACATTTTGTATTTTTTCCTTTCAATTTACACTGCTAGGGTAGAGTTGTAAAGTAGGCAGAAGTACTGTCTTGGTCAGTGTCTTACTGCTGTGAAGAGACACCATGACCAAGGCAACTTATAAAAGAAAATATTTTAATGGCAGCTAGCTTTCAGTTTCAGAGCTTTAGTCCATTATCATCATGGCAGGGATCATGGCAGCATGTAGGCCGATACAGTGCTGGAGAAGAAGCTGAGAGTCCTACATCTTGATATGCAGGCAGCAGGAAGAGAGAGACACTGGGCCTGGCTTAGACTCTTGAAACCTAAAAGCCCATACTCAGTGATACACTTGCTTTAACAAGATCACACCTACACCAACAGGCCACACTTCCTGATCCTTCTCAAGTAGTGACTAAGCATTCAAATATATGAGCCTATGGGGACCATTTCTATACAAGCCTATATAAACTGCTTATCTCCCCCCTCCAATATCTCACTTTACTAACTCTTTACATGCTGGTCTAAGTCACTGAGATCAGCCAAAGCCTTTTCTACTTTATAAAGATCCTACTCCACCGACAGGCTCAGCAAACTCACTAGAACTCCTTACCATTCTTGAACCCCCCACTGAATCATTCTTTACTTTACCTCCTCAGTGAATGCTATTCTATTTGGCCCAGTGAACTTGGCTTCAAACACAGATTATCTACTCCCCATTTCCCTCAGTAGGACTTGACCCTCCTCTATTGTTTACCATTCGTGGATATTTATAGGGTCATCAGATGGAGATAACCAAATGTTCCTAATGGATCTGATAAACAAGTCCATCAGGAACTGGTTTCCCTCATAACTGTCTCTGGCTTTGACACCTTTGCCTTAAGGAGAGATGGGTAGTTGTATTACTCAGTCTTTTTGCCTCCACAGCAGACTGATCCTATTCATTCCCATGTCCCATAGCTTTACAAGCCAAGCTTCAGGGAAGATCTTGAAGAGGTTTAGACCAACTGAGTCACTTGAAAAGGACACTCCTCAGCTTGTTGAGCCTTCTGCAGGCTGTTCAGTGTATTCCAGGTTCCAAGCATTTATAAACTGTTCCCCATACTGAAATGGGCTTTGGTGATGCAGCTGTCTTTGAGTCATTTCTGTTCTTATAATTAACATCTCACCCATATTCCTGAAAGTGAGCTTAATAAAACTCATTGGACCACTAAGTTGACTTTGGTGTTATCTGTGCTTTAATTTGTCTTGGGCTCCCTATCTAGGATGAGTAGACATGCATAGCATCTCTCCAGGAAAACTTTTGCGACACATTTCCTAGAGGACTGTGAACAGGATTACCTGAGTTAAGCATGGCTCAGAGTACTTCTGTACTTAGAGCCTCTTTGGGCATCTGATGGCCGCTTCCAAGGTCATAACAGTAGGCACTGGTAGCATTACTCCAGGGAGAAAATTCCATGGAAGAAGAAACCCAGAGTGTGAGAATGGTGAGGGCGGAGGAAAGTGCCGACACTGAGGATTCAGATTTCATATGTATACTAGAGAAACAAAGAACATATACATGTGCAAAATTTTACACACATCACAAAGTGCTGAGAAGATTGCAAGATTTAATCTCCTTTTAACTCTGTGCAAGCAAGATGTGAAAATTAAAGCGAGTTGTAAATGACTCATCTAAGTGCAAAGAATGTCCCAGCACACGGCCCAGCTGCAAAACCTGGTTACACATTTTTTTTTTCCTTTTTCATTTGGTTCCAAGAGTTTAAGGAAGTTTTCCTCGATATACTTAACCATGAAACAAGTGGATATAGACATCAGTGGTCATTTCCACGAAGGACTAAAGGACCAAGACATAAGGACAGGGTCATCTTTTGGGACCACATACAACTTTTTAAGAAGCACAACCTGATCAAGAACTGATTCTGTCACTCCCAGGACTGCCAGCTGCCATAGTTTCTCATCCAAGAGTGGCATTTCAGGAGCTCCTTCACCATCCATTCCAGGATATAGGCTGGATTGTTATTATGCAATCACATGCATGCAGTCACAGGTGTTAAGATTTTTTTTGTGTGCAATAGCCCTGTTGTGTTCAGAAAACACTCTTTTTTATGTTGTAGGTGTCCACTAAATAGACTAAATAAGTTTAAAAACAGATGGTGGAGAGAGCACACATATGAATGATGTTTGGAGGGAAAGTGGTGGATATAGGGGAGACATTGGAAAAGAGGGATGGTGTGTATTTGATCAAAACACACATCTATATATACATTTCTCAGATGATAATGAAATTGAAACAAAAGTTAAGAAAAGCCGCTAACAAGCAAGCGACAACCCATCATGAATTGCACTAACTTCTGGGAAAGGCTGACCTCTGATTGTAGAGTTGTCATATTTATCATATTAAAACATGCTGCTTAAACAAAGTACAAGTCACACTCAATGAACTGAAGCATAATGCATTCACATGAGTTTTTTAAAAAAAAAATGTGGCAGAAACTTGCCCCAGGATTCCCAAGGAATAGACTTGTTATACAACAAGTCTTTAAATCAACATTGTGAATGAGCTCAAAATTCCAAAGGAAAACAAAAGTGGCAATTGAGGAGAGCCATGTCTCACCAAATGCAGAATATCAATAGGATATTTTCTACTAAGAGGTCACTAGCCTGAAGCTATCAGGAAGGCTGTGAACAGGGGTGAAAATCAAGAGAAGACACAACAGACAACTTCTTTTTGTTCTGAGTTGAGGACACCTGAAGAGAGAAGGCTAGAGTCCCTACAGACCTGAGGAGGCTTGAAGGAGCTTTTGGACCAAAGATTCTTAGTGTGTAGTTGACAACGTAGATCAGAGCAGCAGACTGTGGGTTTTGGTGAACTGCTGGAAGAGTTTCTTCAGTTCATTCATCAGGCACAGAGTAACATTTGAGGTTATGATGTCCTATTGATCCAAAATTATTGAACTCTTGACCAGCAAAGGTCTTTGTAAGGTTATCTTGCTCATCTCAGTGTTAAAACCAAAATAAAACATCTTTCTTCTAAAAAATATTTTTCTATTAAGAGTTTTCATTGAAAACTATTTTCATAAGGCATTAGGAAATACAGTCAGAATTGTGATTCATTCCTACCAACTATGACAAATGATTTGGTATACGTTTGTTTGTGCTTTATTTTAGTTTACTCTTGCATGTGTGTGTATGTGTATTGTGTGTACAAGTGTGTGTACAGATGCATGTGCCTGTGTGGATACATGCAGAGAATTGAGAGGACGTCCACTGTCATATCTAGCACTCTCTGTCTTATTCCTTTGAGATGAGGTCTCTCACTGAACCTATGCTGGCAGTGAGCAAAGCCCAGAAACCTTGCTATTTCCAGGGCCCACCGTGCTAGGTCTATATGTGTTTGTGGGGCCACCTGCTTTTTAAGTGGATTGTAGAGACTGAAGGCTTGTCCTCATGATCTCACAGCAACCAGTTTAGTCATCTACCCCACACACTTGGTATTAGTGTCTCCAAGCAGATTTGTAACTCTTAGTTTTCTCTTGGTCATTGTTCTCTCTCTCTCTCTCTCTCTCTCTCTCTCTCTCTCTCTCTCTCTCTCTCTCTCTCTCTCTCTCTCTCTTTTCGAGACAGGGTTTCTCTGTGTAGCTTTGTGCCTTTCCTGGATCTCACTCTGTAGATCAGGCTGCCCTCGAACTCACAAAGATCCGCCTGCCTGTGCCCCCCAAGTGCTGGGATTAAAGGCATGTGCCACCACCACCCAGCTCATTCTCATGACATTTTGAAAATTGCTATGAGCTTGAACTCAGTTTGTTGATTACAGTTAAGGAATGAAAGGCTTCATATTATTAGTGCCCTTCCTTGACATTTACCAATTATGTTCATATAGTGCATTATCTAGAGTGTTCATCTGTGACAAATACTTTATTCCAAAGCTACCTTGTCTTGTGCATATATTGTTACATTTTGTAGAGTAGTGCTCACTTTGAAATACAAGCCAGGAAATTCCTCCCTTAGCTGCTCGTCTGTGTCTGATCTGATTTACAAAACTTCCAAGAAATCTTCATCGACCCAGGAAAGGCAGAAAGACCTGGACTGGGACAGGTGGAGGTTGGAGGATGATTTCACATGAGTATCATGGCTTCTTTCAGAGCTAGAAAGTGTGCATCTGATTCCCAGAAATACTTCCTCTTGTTTCAGCTCGGTTCTTTGCATGTGCTCTTTCCATTTTACTTTTTGTTAAAAGCAGGATGTGTAAGTAAGAGAACAAAGGTGACCCATGGCTTGAAGGTTAATTACTCAGGGAACAGAGTTGAAATTGACAAACTATAAGGAATGAAAGCTATTGGGGTCCTGTCCCTCGATAGCCTTCACCCAGAGTTCCAGAAGAGACACTACTAGTGGCGGCTTAATCTGAGGAATTCGCTAATAAATCTACATACATGAAACTCTTCAGTTTATATACTTTTTTCTTCTGAGTCAGTTCTCTCTATATATGGCTTCTTTTCTGCTCTCTTACTTAGCTCCTTTCTTGTCTGATTCTCTCTATATCTTTCCGCTGATCCAATCTTCTCCTGAAATCTTGACATATTTCTGTAGTATACAGACAAGATAAATTCCCACTAATTGAAATTCTGAGTCAAAATACATGGGCATAAGAATAATCAGATATTGGTCCACATGTTAGTTTTTATGCCAATACCAACCTGTTTATTACTATAGCTCCATAGGAGAACTTGAGGTCAGGGATGGTGATGACTCCAGAAGTTGCCTTATTATAAAGGATTGTTTTAGCTATCTTGATTTTTTTGTTTTTCCATATGAAGTTGAGTATTGTTCTTTTGAGGTCTATGAAGAATTGTTTTGGGATTTTGAGGAGGACTGTGTTGAATATGTAGATTGCTTTTGGTAAGATTCCCATTTTTATTATGTTGGTTCTACTTATCTATTATCATGTGAGATCTTTTCATTTTCTGATATCTTCTTCAATTTCTCTCTTCAAAGACTTACAGTTCTTGTCATACAGGTCTTTCACTTGCTTAGTTGAGTTGCCCAAAGATATTTTATATTATTTGTGGCTATTGTAAAGGGTGATGTTTCTCTGATTTCTTTCTTGGCCATTTATCATTTGTATATAGGAGAGCTACTGATTTTTTGAGTTAATCTTGTATCCCACCACATTACTGAAGGTGTTTATCAGCTATTAGATCTTCTGAGTAAACTAGGGGTAAGGGGGGCAATAAGAGGGTAGGGGATATGGGATAAGAACATAAGGAAATGGGATGGATGATCTAAAACAGGGTCAGAGTGGGAGAGCAATGAAGAGATACCATGATAGAGAGAGACATCATGGATATAGGGAGAAACCAGGTAATAGGGAAGTTCCCAGGAATCCACAAGATGACCCCAGCTTAGACTACTAGCAATAGTAGAGAGGGTGCCTGAGCTGGCTTACAATGGTAATCAGATTGGTGAATACCCTAACGGTCATCATAAAGCCTTCATACTGTAACTGATGGAAGCAGATGCAAAGATCCACAGACAAGCACCAGCCTGAGCTCCAGGAGTCCATTTGAAGAGAGGGAAGATGGATTCTATGAGCAAGGAGCATCAAGATCATGATGGGGAAATCTACAAAGACAACCAAACCAAGCTAGTGGGAACTCACAAACTTTAGACCAACAGCGATGGAGCTTGCATGGGACAGGACTAGGCCCTTTGCATAAACCAGACAGTTGTGTAGCTTGGTCTATTTAAGGGGCTCCTAACAGTGGGATCAGCATCTATCCCTCATTCATGAGCTGGCTTTTTGGAGCCCACTACCTATGGTGGGACATCTTGCATGCCCTTGATGCAGGGGGAGGGGTTTGGACCTGCCTCAACTGAATGTATCAGGCTTTGCTGACTCCCCATGGGAGGCCTTACCTTTTTTGGAGAAGGGGGTGGGGGTGGGTTATGGGTGGGAAGGCTGTGGACGGAGCAGGAGAAGGGCTGAGAGGGGGATCTGTGGTTGGTATGTAAAATGAATAAAATTTTTCTTAAAAGGAAAAGAAAGAACTAAAGAAAAAATCAGGTATCTTTACAGAGAACAGAAGCTAAAGTCAATAAAATACATAAATAACATTAAGACATACTCACTTCTACACAGCAAAGGAAACAGCCAGCAGAGTGAAAAGACTGCTCTCAGCACAGGAAGCAATATTCTGGAAACATGTATCTGATATGAGGATAATGTTCAGAATAAACAGGGGCCCCAAACAACTTGGCAACAATTTTACAAATGGCAAAAGTATTGAAAGTGTATTACTACCTCAGAGAAATATGCATGTGTCCAACAAAAGACAAAAACATGCCTAGCATATCTAACTCACAAGGCAATTTCAATCACAACCGCCACTTATGATGGCTGTTTTGAAAAATACAAGTAATAAGAAGTGTTGGTGAGAATGTGGCAAAAAGGAATCCTGGGCCTGGAGAGATGGCTTGGTGGATAAGAACACTGGATGCTCTTCCACAGGACCTGGGTTCAGTTCTGAGCATCCATATTAGGTGGCCACACAACGTCCTGTAACTCTGACTACAGGAGATCAGATGTTCTCTTCTGCCCCCATGAGCACTGTGCTCATGTGGCATAAACCCCCACATAAATACATAAAAAAGAATTAAAATCTTAAGAAAAAATTTAAAAAGAGTACTTGTGTAATGTTTGTAGGAATGTAGTTTGGTATAGCCATTATGGAAAATCTAAACGCAAAACTATTATATGATCCAGAAATTTCTATTATGGGTATCAGTTCATGAAATTAAATGAAATCTGCATATCAAAGAACTTTCTTTGCTTTCTTGTCCATTGTGATATTAATCACAAAAGCCAAAATTACCTAAGTAAATGTCTATGAATGGAAGAGCAATTAAGGAAAATGTAGTAGTATACACAATGGAATACTATTAAAACAAAGAAATTCTGACAGTGTGATCTTCAACCTAGGACATTAAGCTATATATAAAAAAAGACAGACACAAATGCCATGGTATATTAATCATATGTGGAATCTAAAATGTCAAGTTAGCACACAATAAAACAGTGGCTCTTAACGGGAAGGGGTGGGGAGAAGTAAGGTTACAATGTTAGCACAGAGTTTTAGCTAGACAGGAATAAAATTCAAACCACCTATTAACGAATATGGTGATTGCATAAGTAACAATGTATTTCATACTGGAAAATTGCTTAAGAGCATAACTTTTCAATGTTTTTACCTCAAAAGGGATTATGATAGGTGAGAGATTTTGAATTGGTCTGTTTTAACTCTCCTACAATGTGTATGTATATGAGAAAACATCTTTTAATAAACATTTATAATTTATCACTTTAAATATGATGGAAAACTAAATTAAGAACATCAATTTCATTACATGCAAAAAATGAAGAAGTGAGAAGTAAACTATACTTGGTAATTGTGACTTTTTTTGACATATTACATATATATATATATATATTGTCATTTTATATGTGTTCTGTTATTATATTATTATATTTGGAAGATAAATTGTGAAACCAATTCACATTTTTCAAGTGCTGAAACCTTAAGGAAAAAAGACCACACAAAAGATAAGGTTGGGGTGTTGATTTTCATGCTAGAAAAGGTAAAATCTTACTAACTTGTCCTAGAGTATGAATACACACCTATGTGTTAATTAACCGTCCCATTATTTGCTTTCCAAAAGAAAATTATCATAATATGTTTTACATTCACTAGATTTTTAGGGCATTTAGAAAACTATTACATACAGTTCATGATGAAACTATCTTCTATAATTATCAGGTCTTTCATTAAAAGTTTACAGGTTGCCAAGTCCCTTTAATTGTCAAAGCACTTTCTTCCCTAATCTTTTGTCCTCCTTTGGAATGAAAAATATTGGAAGAGGGTTAAAAAAAAGCTATATGTGCCTCACACTTTAGAGTCCAGAAAGTGATTGCCTTATTTCTTCACAAACTTGTAAGGAAGAGCTCTGATGTGTGTGGGAGGAAGGTGGGGGTTGGTGTAAGGAGTGTGTAAAGAAACACACATCTTATTTTTCTTTTAACTTTAAGGGAGTGACTAGACTGACCTTGGCACTGGCATTTATGTGTGTGTTAGTGAGTGAAGGTATTTGTGTGTATGAGGGGGTGTGCAGATGACACTGTGGACCAGAAGTCAGTTTATGACCATTGGGTCTCATAGATTGGAGTTATGAAAGTTTACTCATTACTTGACTGCTTCTGCAGTTAGGAGGCAATATTCTTAATCCATGTTTGTGTTACTCATAAGTCTTATGTAAGAACCTGGACGGAAAGAATGAACATTCACACTTCAAAGACAGGTCAGGTTTACCTCCTGCCTTTCTTCAGGGGGTGAGAGTCTCACAGGGAACATCAAATCTATAAAATGGAAATAAAGAAGAGTTGCGTGTAACAAAAGCAAAAATTTCAGCCCATAATGGCATCACACAGTCTGACCATTATGACTCATAGTGAGATAAACATTTCGAACTCTCAAAAGGAAATTTCAGATGCTGTCATTTCATTGGAAGCATAGGCACAGATGTGTTAGATGTTCCCTTTTGGAGACATTCCAAACTGCCTGTGAATAACAGATAAAATACAAAAGAAAGTACTATAACAAATGAAACCTTAGGAGGGTCACCTTGGATGGAGGATTATGAATCCACATGGAAGGTGTTTGGGGACTTGAGTTGTGAAGGTTATCATTCATTTGTTTACTCCTTGCCTTTGTTTGTTCCTGACTTCTTACTCTGTAATGATCACTTAAGAATAAAGCATTGGAAAAAAGTTACTCAGCGTCACAATCCATCTTTGAGTGGACATGTTTTATGAAGCAGTACATTCAAGAAACAAAATAAAAATCCATTTCCACTTCAAGAAAGAATAATGGGCACTTACTCGTTAATGAATGTGATTTCATTCATTTTTGACATAAGAAAACAGGACTCAGTATATACTGACTGGTACTGACAGCAGCACTGGGTAATCTTGTATCTCAGTCTAGTAGATAGGGGTTACAGACATGTGTCTTTTACTTACAGCTTTATAATACTTGAGATAGAGATCACATTCACTGTTTACAATTTCACATATAAAAATGCCCAGCAACATAAAAATAATCTTCTCGAGGTCACATCATCAATAGTATTTCCACAGTCAGGCATTTCGCCCATGTATTTTTCATTTGTTGATGTAACATTCACATAGTTAGATTTGTTGAACTCTGTCTTAGTTAAAATTTCTGTTGCTAGGATAAAACACTATGACACAACATGGGGAGGAAAGGATTAATTTAACTCCCACTTGTATTTTACAGTCTGTCTTTGAAGGAAGTCAGGGTAGAAACTCAAGTCAGGAACTGCAGCAGAGACCATGGGAGAATGCTGCTTACTGTCTGATCATTATGATTTCTTATATAATGCAGAACTACCTGCCCAGAGATGGCATAGCCCACCGTGGGCTGGGCCCTCCCATATCAACCATTAATCAAGGAAAGGACCAGCAAATTTGTCTAAAGGCCAGTCTTACAGAGTCAATTTCTCAGTTGAGAGTCCCTCTTCCAAAATAACTCTAGTTTGTGTCTAGTTGGGAAAAAACAATCAGGATAAACCCATAATACACATGCGTTGGAGGGCAGAGCCAACACCAGAGTGGCAGCCAACTGTGCTGTCTGGTTACAGTACTCAGGACATTTTCACTCTTGTCCATATGATCCTTGATAGCACTTTGCACAAGCACAATGATTCATAAGAGCATTGGCGCCTCCTCTTTGCACTGAACTGTGTGGTTTTATCTCTCCTTCTGATGAATGAAAAGGGGACAATAAAAGGAAACAATGAAGGGAGAGCTGGACCTCAAAAGGGCATAATTCATTTCCTTATCTGACTGCATATATGAAATATTCTGCTAGAATGGCATCTGTATTGATTACTCTCTTCTCATGATGAAAGATGCGAGAAAAACAGCTTCACAACAAATGATCTTATTGTGGTGTAAGTTTTGAGAATACAGTCCACCATAGCAGGAAGGCATGGTGGCATAAATACCAGGGAACTGGTCACATTGTGTGAATATCCTGGAAGCAGAAACAGGTGAATACTGTGCTTATCTTATTTTGTCCTTTGATTTGTTAGAAGATTGCAGTCTGTGGGATGGCCCCACCCACATTGAGGTGGGTCTTCCAACCTTGGTGAACATAATCAAGACATTCCTTCACAAACATGCCTGCCCAGATGCTTGTTTCCCTGGTGAGTATAAATTCCATCAAGCCAACTTCCAAGGTAAACCATTGTAGTATCTTAGTTTTCATTATATATTTTCCAGTTCTTTGATATCAGTAACACCATGCTTAAGAAATCTGAATTAAAAAAAAACATGGAAAATTGAAGTCAGGAAAACAAAACAAAAGAAAACACAACAACAAAAACACTGATGACCAACCACAGGCATATCGTTTTTTTTTTTTTTCCTCGAGACAGGGTTTCTCATGTAGCTTTGCACCTTTCCTGGAACTCACTTGGTAGCCCAGGCTGGCCTCGAACTGACAGAGATCCGACTGCCTCTGCCTCCCGAGTGTTGGGATTAAAGGCATGCGCCACTACCGCCCGGCATATCGTTTTTTAAAAGTGTTTTGAGATTATGATATAATTATGTCATTTATGCCCTCCCCTTTCTCCCCCCCAAACCCTCTGTCTTTACAGTTGTGTTCTGTGATCTTTTCATGTTAAAGTTTTAAGTGTAATAGAATTTGTTATACACAGTTTTTGTGTAATGTATTTGTCTCCAAACAAGAGGTAGCTTAACTGACACATTTTATTTTTTCCTGAGGAAGAATAGTTGCTTCCTAGTTTAAAGAGCATTGTTCACTCATTTCCTACTTGTGATGCCAAGTGGGTGAAATTTTTAACTTTCTTTCTTAAAATGTTTTCAATTATTCAATCATTTATTAAGCAAATCTTTGTTACATTTAAATTTATGCCTGTATGTTCTGAACCAGTAAAATATGAGAATAAAATAATACACTAACTAAGCCCAAAGGAAGAGCTAATCCAGAAATAGTCTACCTATTATTATGCTGTGTCTGATGTTATCAAGGTTAGAGTTCTTAGTCTGATTTGTAACATGTTACAATCCTTGCTGGATACAAATTTATGTTCCTAAAGCAAGAATTAAAAAGAAGTAGTAACAGTTTTATTTCATTATTTGAAAATAAGATTTATGAGAACAGCATAATGGTAGAAAGTAATTTTTAAACTCATACTGATTGACTCATTCTGCATATCTGCTCTCTGCTAGGCATTCAGGAATCCGAGAACAAATTTTGATTCATTGCTTTAGTGTGTTTCCATGGCATTCCTGATCCACTCATATCCCCATTCTAGGCAGTCTTTTTCCAGGTTAAGGCTTTTGATCCTTGAACTCTCCAACCTGCCTTCCCCCTGGTTATCATAATAAAATATGAAGGGACAAATGCCATTCCTTTGCTGTTATTTTATTGTCATTCTTGTCTGATGGGTTGAAATACCCAGACTGGTTGATGTCTTACTGTTAATATACAGTCTTTGTGAACAGTGCATAGAAGGCTAAAGTCAATAATGAAGCAAGGATATGATTAGGTAGATGGCTCAGTGAGTAAAGTGCCTAGTGTGCAAGCAGGAGGATCCAAGATTAGATTCCTAACACCCATGTAAAGGTTGAGTGTGGTGGTGCATACATATAATCACAGAACTGGGGAGGTGGAGACAGGAGGATCTCTGGAGCTTGTTGATCAGCTAGTCCTGCCAAATCAGTGAGCTGTAGGTTCAATGAGGGACCCCATCTCAATAAATAAGCTAGTGAACATCAGAAGACACAAAATTGACCTATGTCCTCCATATATATGAATTCACATATGCAACCACTCATCTATGAATGTTAACATGCCTACACCACACACACACACACACACACACACACACACACACACACACACACACACACACACATGAGTCAAGGACAGTACTACTTTTCCCTCTAAAAATCTAGACAAATAAACAAAAGGAAGAGAAAAACACCTCAAACACATCATCAAAAATGTTCCTGAAAGGAATAGTGTTTTCATCTTAACAGTGGCTTAATGATGTCATTTCGTATTTTCAAATAATAATTAAGCCACTGGCATCACTTTCAGGCAATCCTTATAGGTAAATACAGAATATTGATCAGAAGGTGCAAATGAATTGCCTGGCATGTCACATGATTAACTACTTGTTTTGGTCAATTATTAAGATTCCTCCTGGCAATTGTATTCGTGTACTCACAGGAACTGTGGTTACGTACACAAGACCTGCATGAGATGGGGGTCCATCATCTTCCATCAGGCATGAGATGGAAGCTACGAGGCTCCACCCCTTCCTGAGGTGCTATGGGCAGCTAAGAGCTGCCGCAGGAGAGAGTGTCACATCTTCAGTGCTGTAGCCACTGGTTAGCTGCCGCTCTCTGGTTGATACCCGCCTCACTCATGCTCATGCAAGCAGCCTTAATTAAATTTGATGAGTCACAAGACAATTAAATATATGAGGTTTAAGGCATAAAGAGCCTCTCTTTTGGAAGAAGGGGTTCAGTAGAACAAGAAAAGAGGCAGGAGAAAGTGACAGGGATGAATGTAAGCAAAATAAATTATACTCATATGAAATTGTAAATTAATTAACTAAAAAAATCTCTCCAAATTTCACTGAGGAGATTATGCTTTCTGGAAAAGGTGTTATCAGATCCAATCAAGTCCTACTGCTGTTGAAAGAAATAAAATGATCCCATTTTCCATCCTGATATGGTGTCGTACACCTATAATCCCAGCATTTGGGACATAGAGACAGAAAGTTTGGTCCAAGTTTAAGGCCAATGTGGTCTATAAAGTGAGTTCTAGGCCAGCCAGACACCTATCAGGAAACTTTTCTCAAGAAGATTGAAATAGGGCCAGGCGGTGGTGGCGCACGCCTTTAATCCCAGCACTCGCGAGGCAGAGCCAGACGGATCTCTGTGAGTTTGAGGCCAGCCTGGGCTACCAAGTAAGTTCCAGGAAAGGTGCCAAAAACTACACAGGGAAACCCTGTCTCGAAAAACAAACAAACAAACAAACAAACAAACAAACAAACAAACAAAAGAAGATTGAAATAAAGAAGAAAAGAGAAAGACCTATAGACAGTCCATTCATTACCTGGCTTGTTTAATCTCCTTCACTAAAATCAACATCAGAATAAAGAATCTGGGAGTCTCTACAAAGGCTGCACGTGTCACTCCCTGAAGCCTTCATGGCCCTGGGTAACACTTCTGTTATTTCTACTAGGCAGACAGAGCAGGAGGACTGGAACAGCAGGGTACCAGGCTGCGGACTGTGATCCCTGTCCCTTGTAGAAAGATGCAAATGAAGCTGTGGGCCCAGGCCTCCCTCAGCCTTCCATCTAGCTCCAGAAAGAACTAGCAGTCATGAGATATCCTGGACCCTCTCCAGCGAAGCAGCTGTGCCTCTCAGTGCTGCAGATTGATGGCAGCCATGAAATTCTTGACAAGATATTTTTCTGCCATATGGTCTGGGAGTGCCCTGGGCATGAGGCTTGCAGAGACAAGGTAATTTAATGGCTTAAGAGGATCTTAACCATATTTTCTAGCAGAATCTCTGTCTTGGGAGATGAAATCTGCTTATGAATACTGGCTATTTATTTACTCAAACCATTCATTACCTGCTTCTGTCCCACACATAGTGCTCACTTGGGATCCTGATATTTCTGAGTTATCTTATTTCCTTAGACGGTATAGCTTAGAGTATTAATATGCCTCTTGACTGCCTCTGTAAGAATAAAGTGAAAATGGTGGAAAGAGAAATGTTAGAGATGCATATGTCATTCATTACTGCTGCTTTACTTATAAAGGCAAATTAAATATAAAATTTGCTAGTAGAATGGAAACAAGTCAGCTCTCAGTAACCATTCTCTACTGAACTTTACTTTTGTTCAGTGGATCAATATGCCTTCCAATCACATATAGTAGGTTTTATACCAATCTTCTGTCCCTTGAAGAACTTCCTGAGATTTATTTCCTGAAATGTTGACAGTAAATTTCTTCAAGCTAATCAGAATCATGACGCTCTCCTCTGTAACCACTTCTAATGATCAGCTGTAGTAGGAGTTGAGTAACACTCTAGTCCTGTTGCAGGGCATGCATGATGGTACTCGATTAGGAAAAACATCTTCTTACACGCCTACTTCTTTGCTCCTTCACATTACATCCATTATAATGTTCTGTCATAGTTCCCTTATCTTTGTGCATGTGCTCACAATCTTTGTTAGAATGTGCTTGCCTGCTTGCTATATACATATACATTAGAACGGAAGTGATACAGAAATCAGCATGGTCTCTGTACTAGAATAAAGAGTGGATTCATGAAGTGTTCCATATTCTGTTGAATGGAATAAGTCAGTCTTATGAATATAAGTATTGAAGTTTTTCTCTCTTATGTGAAATTTAGGTAGAAATAGACTGGAGAAGGGTGAGAGAGGGAGGAGGCAAGAAGGGACAACAAAGAGGGCTACTATCAGGAAAAGTAGATGCCAACGTGTCAATGAAAATTTCAAAACTAAGATGTGGATGGTGGTATTAAGCTCAGAGACCATTTGCTTGCTGAGCTCTGACTCCAGACCAAACAGAGTTTTAAAGAAAGACATTTATATACATAAGATTCTTCTTCGTGGTGTTTGTGGTTTGAATATGAGATGCTCTCCATAGGCTCATGATTTGAGCACTTGGTCCCTTTGAAACTTTTGGGAAGGTTATAGACTCTTTAGATGGTAGATTCTTAACTAAAGCAAGTATAGCACTAGAACTGGACTTTGAGGGTTCCTAGACTGACTCCACTTTCTGCTCTCACTCCGTGATTTCTGTATGTGGATAAAATACTATTGAGGCTACCCTTACACTCTTGCCGCCATGCTTCCTCTGCTATGGTGGACTCTATACCCAGAACTGTGAGTTCAAAAACACTTAATTCTCCTCTAGGTTCCTTTCTGTCAAGGCATTGTATAACCACAACAGAAAAGTAACAAAGTAATATAGTGATAACAGCCACAAGCTACAGTGTCATGAACATCTAAGCACCTAATAAACAGTGGCCCATTTACAAATCAAATCTATAGGTAACCGGAGAAGACATGGGAGGAAGCCTAATATTAAAAAGACTATCATATTCTTTTTGATGTAATACAAATTATATAGACAAGAAAATGTAAAACCTAAAACTACACTGAATAAGGGCATTATTTATTATATGTAAATTTGTGGTCAATATATCAAATTACATACAGATGACAGAGAGTATAGCTCTGTTCACGTACCCATAGGAAACCAGAAAAGATGATCATATGACGGGAAAAATAAATTTCTGAAAGTTCAATAAAGTCAAAATCTTATATGTAATATCATAACTATGATGAGGCTGTTTGATACCACTTACCACATTGCATTTAGGCTTTATTTTTGCACTGAACATTGTATGATTAAGCAATGATGTAACTGTTCCTCTCCTGATTGAGTTTAAGGATCTTTCTGAAAGAGCTGTTATTGACAATTGCCCAGGACTTTTGGAGCTTATGGTAATGCCTTGAATTGCATTTTCATCATAAAATTCACTGTATACTGCCAACTTGATTTACAAAATTACTGTTATGCAAACATGACTTTGACCAATAAAACTTAGAACTTTCCACTTTGCCTCAATTTCATGCACTACTATTGATAAAAACTAAAGTTTGCTAAGCTACTAAATATAAAATAGTGTTCCCACTGGAAATATGAACTATGTGCCTTTCCCACACTTTTTGTCAGAAAGTAGACTCTTTATAAAGCGTTAGTGATCTCTTAGGCACAGGATGTCCTTTCAATATCAGCTTCCTTCCTGTTATTCCTTGTACTGTCTTGGCATTTGGTGTCTCTGTGCTTCAGTTTCTTCAGCTGTAAAGTCTGGGTGGTTATCATACCTGACTATGAAAACTGAGTAGGGATTGCACAAATTAACTGATGCTGGACACTTAGAATAGTTCCCTTTCTAGATGAAAAACATAGAAAAGATTCTGAGCTACTAATCTCCCCACTATTTTCTTAGTGTTTCAAAAATTTCTGATGTGTTTCATTCAGTGGCTTTGTCATTTAGTTTTCTTTATTCTGGTAAAGTTTGATACATTGGATTTTGGTAAAACATATCATATTTGTGTTTCTGAAGAAGGCAGGTCATTTACATTTCAGATTGTTTATGAGTTTGGGAAAAACCTAATGGACTCTTATAATTGATCCTGGACTGTGCCTTTTCTTTTCTCATAGGACTCGCTATAAGAAGTTCTGAGGCTGGGTTTGAGTATGGCACTGTAAAACTTTCCCATGTGTATTGATAAGACTGTTTCACTCTCACATTCACACACCATCCCCCAGCTCACCGAGCAGGTTGTTTTAGTAATGGATATGACCAAGGCAGTTTCCAAAGGGGGCGTGAAGCTAACTGATTTCCATTTGGATGTTCAAGTGAGAGTATCAGTATCTAAGCTTGAAGTCCTTCAGTCAGGAAGGAGGTGCAGGAAGCATATCACACCTAAACCATGTAAGTAATAAAGACTGAAGACTAGTAGGAATTATGTTTCCTTTACATAAAATATGCACGATAAGTAAAACACCATCATATGTCATTCCAATCACTTGTATATACAATAAAGCATTCAATTTATATTACTATTTATAGCTATGAGATGTATCAGATTAAATAGAGTAAAGAAAATTATCCAGGAATTTCTGTCTATATTTTTCATGATTCTTCATTAAATAGATGGGTGAAAAAAATCTCAAAAATTTCTTAAAGTTTGATGAGAATATACCTATTTCTATTATTGTTCTGTTAATCTTTACATGTGAACTATTTCATAATGAATATGGCTGGCATCATAAAAATCTCTTTGTCATTTCCTGGCCACAAGTAATCCATGCTAAGATTTAAATAATGCTATTTAATTAAAAAAAAGCACTTTGTCTTACTGTAAGGCATCAAGTATACAGAGGGGATTAGCTGGAAGATAATAGACTCCTCTACACATACCTTTGTGTTGTTAATGCCCTCCTTAGAGGTAATTCTTCTTAATATTATCTTATATTCATTTACAGAAGTATCTTCTTCATTTTTTGGGGAAGACTAATTGAATTATTTTATGTACACCATTCTACAAGTTTGTCTTTATCTTAATCAATAATAAATACTGAGTATTTTTCATCTTTACATATATTTTGATTCATTCTTTGTTAAGTTGGAATCATAATTCACTTGGTAGCACCATTAATTTTGATCACGTACAAATTTATAGTTTTTATCTATAAACTTTAATTTTTGATTGACTCTCGGTGTTTATTTATTATTAGTGTTATGTAAACTCAATTGAAGAATAACTATTTCTTCTGTATGAGGCTGAATTCCATGAACAGGGGCTGCAGTTCAGTTGTAGAGTGCTGGGCTACCTTGCTTGAGACCCTGAATTCAATTTCCACTACAAAAAAAAGCTAGTCAGAAAATGGATGTCTACATACCTTATAGTTTTCACGAATCTCATGAATAATTATTTCTTCTTCAAATACAGTCTATTTAATTTGATTTAATTTCATTAATACATTTTAGCTTTTCAATGAATTTAAAACTTCCAAAATTAGTTCCAGTGATGTAGGTATGATATTGGGTAAAAACAAAAAAAATATTATCATTATGAATTTCAATATCTGAAGAATATAATTCTTAGAGATATCTTCACAGAGAAACCTGTGTGATTCAGAGCCCTGGGTCTATTGTGACTTGCACAGAAATTTCACAGCAACTCTGGCTTCATTTTACCACGTAACAGTCTGTCTTCTGTTGTACCTTCTTATATCTGACATCACCCTTTCAATCCATGGTTCATTTCAGTGATATACAAAGAGAGTCAACACAGTGCTCCATGCTTGCATTAATCTCAGTTATGATGACCTTCCTCAAAGGAACACAGACTGAGATATCAGCAGGTGGAATTCATGAAAGACCATTTGTAGTTGAGTAAGTGAATTTGTTTTCATTACAGTACCAAAATACTTGAAAGAACAACTTGAAAGGTAGAATTACTTATTTTTCTCATGATTTTGGAGGTTCTGATCATGGTTTGGGGGTGAGATGGAGCAGAACAGGTGACATGTTGTATGTAAAAATAAAAAGTGGGGAGACAGAGAAAAGGAGGAAGGGAGTGGAGATGGAGGAAGATGTGTGTGTGTGTGTGTGTGTGTGTGTGTGTATGTTTGTGTGTGTATGTGTATGTGTGTGCATGTGAGATAGAGATAGATAGATAGATAGAGAGAGAGAGAGAGAGAGAGAGAGAGAGAGAGAGAGAGAAAAGGGGAGAGAATAACTGAGTTTGAGGTCCATCTCTTTGTCTTCTCTTACTCTAGCCACACCCATAGTTAGTTGCCTCTGTAAACAACATTACATATATACTCAGAAGTGTGCCCACTAATCTCCTAGGTACATCTTAGTCTGATGAAGTTGACAGTCAAAATCAACCATGACAATAGATCAATCTTGGAAGAACCTAAATAGTTTTTATAGAGATGATTTATGTAGGTCTCAATGAAGTATCTAAGAGGCAAGTACATCAGAAATACTTTAGTTTCTCTTTACTGGTTGGTAGACTTTGAACAATGTTTGCTCTCCCTTGGGGACTCTTATCTAACTCAAAAATAAATTTAAAAACACTGAGAAAAGCTAGACAAATCACTAGAGGTTGATCCTTTAGTGGGTAACAGAGACAAAATAGAACCAGTCTCTGGTCAACATATTGTCTTGAATTTACTTAGAAATTTTCATTTCAATAAGTCAGAGAATTTATACAAGAACTGTAACATAATGTGATTTTTGTCATTGAAATGGAAAAAAAGAGTAATCTAAGAACACTATTCATATTATTTTAGCCATGTTAGACACAGCTGCACTTGTCAGAACATCTTCCTACAAGTCAAGAAACTAAATAATAAGTAACTCATTGTGTTAGCTTCAATGAGTAATCTCTAAGCTGTGATGCTAAGATATTTCAAAATATAATTACAATATTTCCTTCCTCCAAACCCTCCTAAATAGCCCTACCCTATATACTATGAATTTATTACCTCATCTTTTTTTACTAATTGTTATTGGATACACACACACACACACACACACACACACACACACACACACACCCCTAAATATCTAAATATAACCTGCTCAGTCCTTATAACGTCACTTGTATGTTTTCAGGGCTGACTGTTGGGCACTAGACAACAAACTCTTGTGCTCTTTGGAGAAGGCCACCTCTCCCACTCCCAGCTTTCCTCAATTCTCTGTAGTTCTTTGTGTAGAATTGGCGCCTCATGGACTTTTCCCCATCCACTTTGGCATGTTCGCTGGTGTCCATGTTCAGCTCATTTTTAAGCAATAATGTTAAGCAGAAATTTTATGAGTGTAACTTCTGACATTCCTAGGAGACACAATATTACAGCAAACTTCCTGAATTTACGGCTTTCACATTTTTTCTACTTTCTCTTCTGAATTGTTTCCTGAGCCTAAGGTGTGGGAGTATTTTGTAAATTTTTATCAATGGAAAACAAAGTCCTATGCTAGTTATGTTTAAAAAAATAATGGAAATGTGATCTACAAATTGAAATTTAAAAAAAATATATATGTGGTTTTTATTTTAATGGGAGGTCATTGACAGTAATACTAAAAATACGTATTCCTTGATAAGAGAAAATTCCACAGCAGTATAGAACTGAAACATCTAACCATACTGTTTTCTCATGAATGAACTATGTAGGCTGACAGTGTGAGGAGACTCCAACAGGAACATCTGGAACGCTGAAATGTAGGTTTGACTTACAGGTTATTGCTTGGGGTTGTATTATACAACAGCAAGCAGTCACCCACACTAAAGTCAGGAATATATTTACATGCCCTGTACTGTGAACATCCATGGACACTAATAACACATACCGAAAACAACAAGAATCTAAGTATTGACTTAGTACTGGGCCAGAGTTTGTATTTGCATGTTTCTTAGAGAGTGGAGGTTTGCTTTCAAAAAGCTCTGCTGCCTGCTTTGGTATTAATCACCTTTTATATTTGCTTCTTGCTTGTTATGTCTTTTAGGAAAGAAAGTCTCAAATCTTTTGCTGATTGTAACTGTGAACTCTGCAGTAACTGATTTTCTATTTCATGCATAATTATCCCTCAAGTGTCTGGGATAGAATTTCATTTGAACTGTTCCCTTTTCCAGCTGTTATGGTGTTAATTACTGCATTGTCTACAAGCTAACTGGTCATTCTTGGAATGAGCGTTCTTGTCAGTGTGTGTGTGTGTGTGTGTGTGTGTGTGTGTGTGTGTGTGTGTCCAGATATGTATTCAATTTTTCTATGTTTTATAGTGGTCTTGTAAAAATATAACTGCAACCATATCTGAAAAGCTGTATTTTTCTCAGTGCTAAGCTGTTGTGCCCGATGTAATGTCTAAAGGTTTCTGAAATTTGCCTAACTCCTTCACTTCCAACATATTAGAATATTTTCAAAGTTCTTCGTAACCCATTGTTAACACCATTAATCTTGAAAATGAACTGTTTCCACTCCCCTCTCTTCAGCCTGAACATTTATAACATAAAGAAAAATTCCTGCTCAAAGAAAGCATGAGTAATATAGTGTGAATTGCTGCTTCCTTGATCATAGCAGAAGTGGTAATTCTCTAGCCAGACTTAATCCACCCACTTTGTTAGAATTAGATGGCCTCATGTTTTTCTCAGTGGAGTAGCCAATGCTTGGACAGCATGGGAAATGATTTCAGTACACACAGAGAATCAGTTCTCTTATTTATTCTGAGGAGAAACTGCTATTTTTCTTTGTCATCAGGTGGATAGATGTCTTATAATTGAACCATTTAAAAATGAAAGCAATATACCCAAAGCCCCTAAAGTTTCTGTAGGCTCTTGAGATGAATTGCTTTCATCACAAAATTCCAATCTTAAAGTTTGAAAACTTTTCTTATTCCTATACCCCAGGACTCATATAAACATAAAGTGCCTAAATTAATAAGAAGTTTTTAACACCTGTGTGTGCAATCTCTAAGTGAAATCATGTCCTTGACATTTCCATTCACTAGCTTCTGTAATGTCTAAGATTTTCCCAGACAATTCTTTCATCTATACTTTGTTAAATATCCTACTCTACATAGTTTGGAGATATGGCTCAGGGTTACACATATATATCTTGTAGAGGACCTGAGTTCTAGTCCAAGCATCAGCATCAGCATGTCACAACGTCTAGTTCCAGCTCAAGGGTATTTGCTGTGTCCTTCTGACCTCAGCAGAGACCCACACATATGTGTCATTCATTCCCTCAATTCACACACACACACACACACACACACACACACACACACACACACACAAAATGAAATCTTAAAAATCTCACTATAAAAAAAATCAAAGTGTTAGGGAACTTTATGGATTTGGGGCAGAAGAATCTATGAGATTGAGATTGGGCAGAAGTGCTGTCAATGCTCCTTCTGGACATGGCATGGCTCTTGTACAGATGAAGTCAGCAGCAGCTGTGGTTGCTTGCACAAAAATTGCACATCACTATTTCAATGAAAAAAATCATCATGGAGTAGGGAAGGGCTCTCAAGGACCCACCTTAGCTGAGGAGCCATTAGTAGTTGATGGTTGCTAGGAAGGGACAGTAGATATTCTTTAGGAGTATGGTCATTGGTAGGTGGTCCATGCCCTCGTGAATGGCACCCATGCCAATTCATATGTAGTCAGCAGTAATTAGACTTGGAGTGGGGCTATTAATAGCAATAACAACCATAATAATAATGATGTGGATCTGGGAGGGGGATGAGTTGGCATATCCTAAGTTTGAAGGAGCTAGCGGGGGTTAGTTATATTTGATCAAAATGTCTTGTATCTCTTTATAAAATTTCAAAGACTAATGTATGAAGTTTTCATAGAATGAATAAAAATATAAAATGTTATTAAAAATAATCACCCTTGATTTGGCTTAGAAACCTCAGACCACCCTTTCTTCAGTTGTCTTATCTGTATATGAGGCATTAAATGAAACAGGCCAGTTTTGCTGAGTGTCTTTGTGGAAATATCTTCTCTATGGGCCTCCAATTAGTGAGGTGCAAAGTGTACAAACCCCACCATAAGAGTTCCAGGCAAGACAACTTTTCAGTGTCAGCAGGACTGTGTGCAATTGATCCAAGCCTTTTATCACTATAACGCATGGACCTCAAAGGGGATTGTATTTGAAACCTGCCTTCAGATTCAAACGTTGGAAAAAATAGATTTGTTCTAATTATTCTTATTGGCCGGTCCAGAGTTTTACCCCCACTTCCTCTTTAGCATTCTCTTTAAGCCTCACAAGTGGCAATCTGTAAACAGAACAACTGGCTTGTCTGGTACCTCTGGTACCTGCTATCAGTTATTTTGATAAAGATATAGAAGATATCAACATCAGTTGCCTAAACATGAGTGTGTACTGTGCTGTGGGTGATAAATGGAATGAGAAGCAAATGTTATGGAATAGTCTCTTAGGACAGTGGGAAGCACTTTTCACTAGATAATTAAATAAATAGATAAGAGCCATCAAGATCTTTTAGCCTCACTTCGTACCATACAGAAAAAGAAAGCAATATTTGAAACCTGGGTGTTTGCAGTGGTGTCTCATTAGTCCCCTAGACTCCCACTGAACTGCTGCCCAGAGTTTCCTGTTTCCAGAGCATGGCTTCTTATGGTGATATTTTATTTGGGCTGAAATGTGATTTTATTTGTATGTTAATAAATAAAGTTGCCTGGGGATCAGAGCTAAAAGCAAGCCATTTAGCAAAAGTCCAGTGGTGGTGGCACATGCCCTTAATCTGTTCACATGGCAGACAGAGTCCCTGTGGTAAACTAAAGGCTATTCCCTAGTGCTCTGATTTCTTGGGCTTTTAAACTCCATGTTTGGCTCTGTGTTTCTTGTTTAATAAGACCGTTTAGAATTTTGTCTATAGCTTCTCAGTATCTTTATGATTCTTCTATGATCAATGAGTTTCACATACTTTCCACAGCTTAAAAATCATCTTGTCTGTGCTGGGGTTGAGGCTCAGTTGGTAGAGTGCTTCTCTAGTTTGTACAAAACCCTGGGTTTTTCCCAAGCAGAACATAGGCTGAGTGTGCTGGTGTGTGTCTATAATACCAGCACTTTAGAGGTAAAAACAGAAGAAGGAAAAATTTCAAGTCATATTTGCTACATAGTGAATTCAAAGGCACCTGGGGCTACCTGAGACGCTGTCTCAAAACAAATAAATAAGAAACCAACAAACAGATGAACAATCTCATCTTTATTGCTCCTTATCATCACATTTTCAAATGTAGCTACAGCCACTGAATTCTGCTGCTTCCTTCCATGTCAGCTCATCCATGCTTATACATACTCTTCCCCTGCCTGACATGACCTTCTGTCTTTTCTGTGCTGACTTCTTGTAATTTTTAAAGTCCATTGAGATCACTTTGCTATCCCCTCAAATGCACTCACTGCATTCTCCTTGGTCAAGAAGGCTGTTCTTTTCCAAACAGTCTTGTAGCCAGGGTCCATCTTTCTACTTATCATCAAAGAATTATATTCAAACCCCATGAGATTACTCATCATCGATGATTAATTTTTACCTAAAGGAAACCAAGCACCAGGCTGAGCCCCGGGAGCCCAGTCCAAGAGAGGGAAGAGGGATTATATGAACGAGGTGGGTCAAGATCATGATGGGGAAATCTACAGAGACAACTGAACCAAGCTCATAGGAACACAGGAACTTTAGACTAACAGCTGTGGAACCAGACCAGACTAGACCCTCTGCATATGGGAGACAGTTGTGTAGCTGGGTCTGTTTGAGGAGCCCTGGCAATGTGATCAGGATCGATCCCTGGTGTATGAGGTGGCTTTCTGGATCCCATTACCTATGGTCAGACATCTTCCTCACCCTTGATGCAGTGGGGAGGGGCATGATCCTGCCTCAACTGAATGTACCAGGCTTAGCCATCCCCCCATGGGAGGACTTACCTTTTGGAGGAGGGGATGAGGTGTGGATCGAGGGGGTGAGGTGTGGTGGGGGGAGAGGGAGGAGGGATGAGAGGAGGAATCTGTAGTTGGCATGTAAAATGAATAAAAATTAAAATAAAATAAAACAAACAGATAGAATTGTTCACTCCTCCAAAATAAACAAAACAAAACAACAACAACAACAAAACTGAGTATGGTCATTATTCAGTTTTTATTGAGTTATTTATTATGAAAGAAGAACTATTAGCCAAGCTCTTCAGTCAGGAGTTGAGGATGATGGGTACAGTAGTCTTCCATGTAACCTACAAGAACAAGGGCTGAGGGCTTTACCCTTGGACTTTGAAAAGTCTTGCTTTGTTTCAGCCTCAGTCACCTTCTTTAACAATAATCCCCTTTCATTTTTAGGTCAGTATCTGAGGCTAGTAACAAGTGATGACTGTCAACAGCAGTCCAAGCATTTCCTCTCCATTCTGCCCCTAAGGTATTTGGGCAAAGGCACCTAAGGAAAAGACCTGGGAATTAAAGTCCCTGGGCTGGACAGGGTAGCCAGCCCTTGCTTTCAACTCCCTTCAGAAACTGTCATGTACAGACTGTACACTAAATCAGGAGTGTGTGTGTGTGTGTGTGTGTGTGTGTATGTGTGTGTGTGACATGAGCTCGCCATGGTGCTTATGGGGAGTTCAGAGGGCAACTTCCTGGTGTGAGTTTTCTCCTTCTACCATGTGGGTCCTGGGAATCTGACTCAGCTTGTCCCATTGTGAGCATGTAGCTTGACCTAATTAAACATCTTGGTGGCCCTTCATTGACTTTTGTCACTGACAACAATAAGTCCCAAGAAGTTAAATAATGCTTATTGGTGGTATTATGAATTATCTCAGAATTTTGAGACAATTATTTTTAATTTATGTTTATTTTATATGTGAGTGTTTTGGCTGAATATATGTCTGTATACCACATGTGTATCTTATATCCAAAGAAGACAAAATAGGGTACCAGACCCCAGGAACTAGAGTTACAGATGATTGTCTCTCTATGGGTGTTGGGAGCTGAATCTGAGTTTTCTGCAAGACTGGCAAATGCTCTTAACTGCTGAGCCATCTCTCTAGCCCTGACTTAATTATTATTTAATTTCAGTAGCCATTCTGATAATAGTGTCATTTACAGTGTGATTTTGAGGAGATTGAAACTAATAATTTTAGCCTAATTTATTGTTGGAATTAGATAAAATAATGTGAGAAAAGTTGCCATCCAGAGGCTGTGCTATCCTGCTTCCCAAAGGCACAGCCCTTCTCTTCCCTTATTTTTTCTCTCATTCTCAAAATCCACATTTATTTCTAAAAACTCTTAATGTTCTTTTCCCCCAACAAAATATACATTTATTTCATGATGCATATTTATCTAAATATTTGGAGCAAGGAACCACTGATGAGAGACAACACATATCATTTGTCTTTCTGGATCTGGGTTACCTCACTCAATATAGTCTTTTCCAGGTTCATCCTCTTACCTGCAACTTTAGTGAATTAATTGTTCTTTAGAGCTGAATAGTGTATATATATATGAATATATACACATATACTTATATATGCACATCTATACATACACACATATTCACATATATGTACCATAGTTTCATTATCTATTTGTTGTTTGTGGGATGTTTAGGTTGTTTCTATTTCCTAGCTATTGTGAATAGAGCAGCAAGGAACATTGCTGACAAGTATCTGTGGAGTCAGATGTTGGGTCCTCTGTGTATGTGCTAAGCAGTGGTAGCTGAGTGATGTGGTAGATTTAATTGTATTTTCTTGAGGATTCTTCATACTTATTTCAAGGGTAGCTGCATTAATTTGCATTCTCTCCTAAAGTAAATGAATGAGGTTTCCTTTTTCTCCATAACATCACCAGAATTTGCTGTCAGTTGTTTAGTTGATCTTAACCATTCTGACAGAGGTGAGATGGTCTCTCAAACTGTTTTGATTTGAATTTCCCTAATAGCTAAGGATGATGAACACCTTTTTAGATCCTAGCCCATTTTCTTAATGGGTCATTTATTTCCTTGACTCATTTTTTTCTTGGTGCATTGTAAATATTAATCTTTGTCATATGTATAGCTGACAAAGGTTATCTCTCATTCTGTGGGTTTCTTCTTCTTCACTCACTTGATTGAAACAATCAACTTATAGGGAACCTTTTTAGTTTTATAAGGTACTAGTCACATATTTTTGGCCTTAATTCTTTTATTTTCACTTAAAATTGGGGTTTATTTTGTACTTCCTGTTGGAATAAAGATTCTGAAACTGAAAGAAGATGACTGAAGTGGGAGGGGGCAGTTACATTTGATAAGAAAAGGCAGAAGAAAATGTCATAAAAATTCCTTGACAGTATGCGATAGAATGTAGCAGGGTTGTGGGGCAGAAGACAGTGGTGTGGGGTAATGCTCTTCTATTTGCAGTTTAAGATAGGACTTTGGCATTTAAGCAGACGCAAGCATTTAAGAAGAACACACATGGGTATTTGGGCACACAGCTTTGTCTAGAATTGGAAGAAGATTCAGAATTCACTTACTCTGGAGGCTGCCTGTGTGCTCAGAATGCACCTCCATAATAAGAAGCCTGCATTAATTTTTCAGGGATTAAACCTGAAGAGGTGTGGATGTCAAGGATGCAGGCTTGAATGGTACTGAAGGAAAGGATCACAGTGTTGTTTAGAGTTTGTGGTCTAATGCTAGATCATTGACTTTAGGCAACTACTGATTTACCAATGAGAAGAGCAGTTTGCTTTTAAGTCAATGGCAGGTTGAACACTAAATTGTCCATTGATACCTCAAGTCACAGTGACAAACTGGGGAGGAAAGGGTCACTATTATGAAGATGGCTAAAGAATCACAGTATATACATGCCAAATGCATCAATGGCTCCTATGAGAACAGCACCATAACTCAGTCAGTGGGAGCAAATTTGTTTCTTGATTATCAAGTGTGCATACACAACATTGGAAGAAGAAGGCTTTTTTTTTTTTTTTCTTTTTTGGTTTTGTAGTTCTCACTGCCAACCTGTGGAGAAAAGATTTTGTAAGAATTACTGCCCACTGGGAAATTTCAGGCTTATAAGATGCCGAGTGATCTTCTAGGAAGAAAATGCAATTCCAGCGTAAAATTAATTCTGAGCTGGTGTCACCTCTGGTCCCAAGTTCTTCCTGTGATGCAATTAAGCACATCAGGAAGTGCTAGCTGTAGCTTCTTCAGATGCCAATTTCTTTGTCTAGTTGCCATCAAATACCTACTATTACCCACGGTAACAGTATGCTATATCTGGCTTGTTTGTTGTCTGATACCCTCCACCAAGGGGCTTGCTGTTTTGAAATGCTTCATTTTCATAGATTCCTCCTTGTTTAATTATTCCAGTATGAGATTTGGTTGAGACTAGAGAGATCCAAGACTTGATTTGAAGATAATTCCTGATCTAATTTTATATCAGGAATGCTATTCTATAGAAAACCAGTGGCAGATAGAATAAACCCTGTACTCAATCAATCCAAAAAGACTTGAGGGCACTAGGTGGTGCTGCTTGGCTCACAACTAATTTCAAACCATAACATGCTCAGGCTATCTTTGAAAGTTAGGAATTTCTGCTCCAAGATACCAGGCTCCAAAGCTCTGGTCTAGATATCTGAACAACAGACAGCTTTATATTTTTTCAGCTTTCTTCAGCGTGTTTTAATGTCAGGAAATCTGTGCCTGTGTGGTGAAATGACAGTGGGTTATGGGTCATAAGATAGATGGACTCTCCCTTCTATTTTGAATTTAAAGGAGGACTTTGGTATTCAAGGAGAGTTGAGAATTTTAGCAGTTAATACACAAATGTCCCGTTGCACAGTTCTGGGTAGTACAAGATGGAGACTCAGAATTTCCTTTCTCCAGACACAACACAACCTGTGTGCTCAGAATGCTCCTCAGCACTGAGAAGTCTGTCCCTAACTTTCAGTGAGCCACAGGAAACTTCCACACCTGTGACGGGACTAAGTCCATCTTTTACAGTGGTGAAGCTTACATATAGTGACTCTATGTAATGACTATAAAAGACAAAGACATCTTAAATGTCTGTTTTGTAATATGAGTTTATCACTACTAACTTTTACTTATTCTTTGAAGTTTTCAGACACTATAAAGTTTGATCATTTTACTTCTTAAAAATTGAAAATAGATTATTTCCAAACAATATAGTTTTATGATGGTTCCTACTCTCCCAACACCTCCCAGATCCTCCTCACATTCCCTTCCACTCAACTCACATCCTTGCTTGCTCTCTTCCATTAGAAAACAAATAGGCGTATGAAAATAGAAAATAAAAAAGAATAATAAAATAAGGTTGGTTGTTATATTGATGAGGATTGCATTGCACCTGTAGACGGCTTTCATTAGTATGGCCATCATACAAGGCTTTCACTTGCTTGGTTATAATAACTTCAAGATATTTTATGGTTTTGGAGGTTACTATGAAAGACACTGTTTTCCTGTTTTTTTTTTTAGTCAGTTTGTCATTTGTATGTAGACAGGCTATTCCTTTTTATGTATTAATTTTGTATCCTGCTACTTTGCTGGAAAGGTTTATCAGCTGTAAGAGTTTCTAGTGGAATTTTTAGGATCTCTCATGTATACAATCATGTCACCTGCAAATAAAGATACTTTGACTTCTCCCATTCCATTTTGCACCCCTTTGATGTCCTTCAGTTGTCTTATTGCTCTACCTAGGATTTCAAGTACTATATTGAGTAGGTATGGAGAGCGCAGACAACCTTGTCTTATTCTTGCTTTGAGTAGAACTGCTTTGATTTTCTCTCTATTTAGATTGATGTTGCTAGGGTTTTGTCAAGGGCCTTTTCTGTATCTAATAAGATGATCGTGTGGCTTTTTTCTTTTAGTTTGCTTATATGGTGGATTGCATTATTGATTTATATGTGTAGAAACATTCCTGCATCTCTAGAAGGAAGCTTGCTTAATATGTTCTTGGATTTGGTTTGCAGTAGATTTAAGAATTTTTACATCTATATTTGTAAGGGAAATTAATCTGTAATCTTTTTCTTTCTTGGTTCTTTATGAGGCTTAGGCATCATTATAACAGTGACCTCATAAATGAATTGGACAATGTTTCTTCTATTTCTATGTTGTGGAATAATTTGAGGAGTATTGGTATTAATTATTCTTTGAAAGTCTTGTAGAATTCTGCTCTAAAACCATTTGACCCTGGACTTTTTCTTTTTTTTCTTTTTCCTCGGTAGAGTCATAATTATTGTTTCTATTTCACTAGGGGTCATGGGTCTGTTTAAATTGCTTATCCGGTCTTGATTTAAGTTTGGTAAGTGGTATGTATTGAAAAAATTATCCATTTCTTTTAGATTTTCCAATTTGTTGGAGTATGAGATTTAAAAACACATCCTTATGATTCTCTGGATTTCTTCAGTGTCTATTGTTATGTCCCCATTTTATTTTTTTAATTTTTTAAAATTAATTTTTATTAAGAATTTTTAAATTCATTTTATATATCAATCACTCTTCTCTCCTCCTACCACTTCAGCCTCCTCCCATGCCCCATTTCCTCCTACAAGAAGGCAAGTCCTCCTATGGAGAGTCAGCAGAGCCTGGTACATTCAGTAGAGGTAGGTTCAAGCCCTTCCCCCTGTATCAAGGCTGTGCCAGTTGTCCCACCATAGCTAGTGGGCTCCAAAAAGGCAGCTCATGCACCAGGGATGGATCCTGATCCTGCTGCCAGGGGGGCCCTTAAGCAGACTAAGCTACACAACTGTCATGCTTATGCAGAGGGCCTAGTCCAGTACTGTGGAGGCTCCACAGATGTTGATCTAAATTTCATGAATTCCCATTAGTTTTGTTTGGTTGTCTCTGTAGGTTCCCCCATCATGATCTTGTTGCCCCTTGCTCATGGAATCCCCATTTTCATGTCTAATTTTGTTAATTTGAATCTCCTCCCTTAGTCTTTTAGTTAATTAGGCTAAGGGTTTGTCATTCTTATTGATTTTCGCAAAGAACCAGCCCTTTGCTTGATTATTTACACTTTTGTTCATTTGTTTCTATTTTATTGATGTCAGTCCTGAGATTGATTACTTCTTTTGGTTTACTCCTTTGGGGTGTGAGTTCTTCTTTTTGTTCTAGAGTTTTTCAGGTGTGCTGTCAAGTTACTAATAAGAGATTTCTTCATTTTTTTTTTTAATGTAGGTACTTAGTGCTATGGACTTGACTTTTAGAATTGCCTTTATTGTGTCCCATACATTGGAGTATGTTATATATTCATTTTCCTTCAATTTTAACAAGGTTTTATTTCTTTCTTAATTTCTGTCTTGATCCACTTTTTTTTTTTTTGTTCAGTATTGAGTTGTTCAGTTTCCATGAGTTTGCAATCTTTCCGTTGTTGATATCTAGATTTAATCTGTAGTGGTCAGATAGGTTGCAGGGTGTTCTTTTCCTGTTTCTGTTGAGACTTTCTTTGTGTCCGAGTATGTGGTCAATTTTGGACAAAGTCTCATGAGGTGCTGAGAAGAAGGTACATTCTTTTATGTTTGGGTGAAATGTACTATAAATATTTGTTAGGTTTGTTTGGTTTATAAAATCTTTTAGCTCTTGCATTTCATGTTTAGATTTTATGTGAATGATCTGTTTATTGGTGAAAATGGGGTATTGAAGTCTCCTAATATCTCTGTGTGAGGGTAAATATGTTAATTTATCTGTAGCAGTGCTTCTTTTATGAACGTAGGTATCCACCCTTCTATTTGGTTCATAGATGTTTAGAATTGCAAGGTCTGGGGCTGGAGAGATGGCTCAGAGGTTAAGAGCACCGACTGCTCTTCCAAAGGTCCTGAGTTCAATTCCCAGCAACCACATGGTGGCTCACAACCATCTGTAATGAGATCTGGCGCCCTCTTCTGTATACATAATAAATAAATAAATCTTAAAAAAAAAAAAAAAAAGAATTGCAAGGTCTGTTTGGTGGAACTTTCCTTTAATGAGTATGTAGTGCCTTTCCTAGCTGTTTGGATTGGTTTTGTTTTGAGGCCTATTTTGTCAGATACTAAAATGCCTACACTGATTTGTTTCTTGAGTCCATTTGCTTGGAATATCTTTTTGTATTCTTTTATACTGAGGTCTTATCTATCCTTGATGTTAAGGTGTGTTTCTTGGATGCAGCAGAATGATGTGTTCTATTTTTCCATCCAGTATTTAGTTTGTATTTTTTTATTGGAGAATTAAGACCATTGGTGTTGAGAGTTATCAATGAGCTGGGTTTGTTTATTCTTCTTATTTTTGTGTGGTGTGGTTTCTTCCTTCTTTTGATGTTCTGGCCTGATGTTATTTATTCCTTGTGATATTTTGTGTGTGTGCGTGGTTAACCTCTTTAGGTTGAAGTTTTCTTTCTACCATCTTCTATTGGACTAGATTTGTAGATAATGCTTGAATTTGTTTCATGGAATGTCTTTCCCCATGTGTTCTTGAATGTTTCTCTGGGTATAGCAGTCTGGACTGGCATCTGTGATCTCTTAAAATTTGTAGGACCTCTCTTCTGGCGCTTATAGCTCTCAGAGTTTCCATTGAAAATTCAGCTGTTATTCTACTGGGTCTGACTTTGTATGTTATTTAATCTTTTCCCTTAGAGATTTTAATATTCCCTTCTTTGTTCTTTATGTTTAGCATTTTGATTATTATAGGTTGTGTGGAATTTCTTTTCTTGTCTATTGCATTTGATGTTCTGTATGCTTCTTGTACCTTGACAGGCATCTTCTTCATCGGGCTGGGGAAATTTTCTTCTGTGACTTTATTGAAAATATTTTCTGTGCCTTGGACATGGGTTTCTTCTCCTTCCTCTATTTCTATCATTCACAGATTTTGTCTTTCCCTAGTGTCCCAGATTTCCTGAATGTTTCAGACCTGGATTTTTGTAGAGTCAACATTTTCTTTGTATCTATTGTTTTCATCTTGTCTTCATTGTTTGAGATTCTTTCTTCTGTCTCTTGTATTCTTTTAATGAGGATTGCCTCTGAGGTTTCCGATCAAGTTCCTAAATTCATTCCTCATTTTTCCTCAGTTTGGGCTTTCTTTAATTTTCCACTTTAAGGTTTTAAATAATTTTCTTATTTTCATTCTGCTGTTTATGTTTTTATTAAGAGTTTTGTTCATTTCCTCTTTAACATTCTTGAGTATATTCAAAATAGTTATTTTGAACTCCTTGTCTTGTGCTTCAGCTATATTTCATTTCTTAGTAACTATTGTATTATCGTTACTAGACTCTAGTGGAGACATATGGTCCTGTCTATTATTGATTTTGTTTTTATGCTGAGTTGTAGGCAACTGGGGTAGTAATTCTAGGTGCTGATATATGGTCTTGTCTTTGTTACTGGGTTTTCCAGTCCTTGGTTTCTGTTGCCCTCTCTGGATCTTAGGAGTGTGTGATGGTTGTGGACTGTTTGGGAGAGAATGCAGAGTATCTGAGTCCCTGCCAGGTGTGATCACCGAGGGGGCTGAGAGGGTCCACAGCAGAGAGGAAAGCTGTGTCTGTCAGGAGGATGTTTGTAATCCACAGAGAATAGAGGAAGAGAGAGAAGACAGGCTCCTGCAGGTGCTCTACTAAATGCTGGGATGAGATCGTGGAATTGGAACTGGAGGGCTGAAAGGACAGGGAAAGCAACCTACCCAATTCTCTCATCTTCATGGCAAGTGGGTTTCCAGGGAGAGAGGAGTTCAATTGGGAAGTTGGCAGTGAAGAAGGCAGGCTATGAGAGAAGACCTGCATAGTCCTCTGGAATTGGGGGTCTACAGGAAAGAGAGACTCAGCAAGTGATCTGCTACAAAGCTGGGCATAAGATTGGACAACTGGGATTGAAGGATGAGCAGGAGAGTGAAGATGGCCTACCTGGTTCCCTAAAGGGCTCCTGTCCCACATGTTGAGAACCTCCCTTAGCTCCTGAACTATCTTACTGGACTCCTGAGTTCATTTTGCACATCAGATTTCTTGCTTTCGTTGCTAATGAGATGTTTGAGTTAATTTTCTCTGGATCTTACTCCTCTGAAAGGCAACTGTTTCTCAAGTTTTGTTTTACCTCACCCCATCTGCCGGCTGCCTTCTTATCTGTCTCTCCTTGCTTCCATTACTCAGAAGCTGTGCTTCCAGTTCTGTATTTTTGTTCTTTACTGTCTGAGGTTTGGGAATCTACATTTCAAAATTTCCCTCCAAGAGCAGTGACACACAGCTTCACACTCAGTGTTTCCTTCTAAAGTATTTCTAGTTTCAGGTCTTATGTTTAAGCTGCTCATCAGTTTTGATTGGAGTTTTATTCACAGCATGGGATAAAGGTCTGAATTAATTCTTCTATACATGGATATCCTATTCACTAACGGTGGTCACTGAAGAGATTAGGATTTTCCTCCTGTGATTTCAGGACGATATTGAAAATTATTTGGCAGAATGTTGGTGGGGTCATGTTTAGAATCTCTTCCTGTTGATTTGCCTGCTTTTCATGGCAGTATCAAATTATTTTGACTGATTTAGCTATAATGTAGTTCTAAGTCAGAAGGAGTGAAGCTTCCAACCAACGTTGTTTTTCTTTCTCCAGATTGTTTTGATTATATGGAGACTTAGTTTTCTTATTCTCCTTCTGAGATACCTGTTATAGTGATTTGGTTCATTTCCTAGGGTTTGGAATTTTTCCTTGATATCTGCAGCATCCTTTCTCTGTGCAGTTTCCTTTCCTACGTCAAAGGACTCGACTTTACAAGTCTTCATAAGCCTGTGAGTACTTTGAAAGTTTCCCTTTAATTCTCCATATCAAATTCTATCCTCAGGAATAAGCTGATTAGCAATTTTATCTGTAGGACACAACACACAAATACAAATGTTTTAATGCTTCCTTTGTCAGAAAACATCACACTTGCAAAGGGTTCTACCTAGGCCTAGGTGATAGAATTTTAACTGTGGAAGTTGGACATTCACAAGTGATTAGGAAAAGCTTCACTGGGAAAAGAGAAGAGTGTGTCTTAGTTTACTAGTGTGACCTCTCTAGACTTGTGTTTATTCATATATCTGTGTTACACTGGCTCACTAATTAATATATAATCCACACATGGATGGTGGTGATGTGTTTAGATTCTCTAAAGCACTTGTATGGTTTTGAAGACTTATTTTTTCAGGGATTTTTACAATGAGAAAAAGAGAGATTTGTGAGGCATTGTGGGTATAGAGGGAATGATTAGGTCATGCTGGCCACTGGCCACCCCGGTGAAACCTGAGCTCTTTTGTTCTCAGGCTGTGCAAACCACTAGTGTGCACTAGGTCTCAGGGGAGTCCTTTCCTTTGAGGACTTCTTACAGACCTTTGGTGCTAGTCCAGTTTAAATGGGAGTCAGGGAAAACTGAATTAAGCAAGCAGAATGCCACTTTTCTTTTTTCTTACCAACCACCATATTCATTAAAGGCATTTGTGAAATTCTCATGCTCAGCATTAAACATGCTCAGTAGATGTAGTTCCTAGTTCCTTCACTCCAGGCGTTCCAGATGATGAATGTGAACACTCCTGAAGGATGTTTACAATGTGATTATTTGTCTACTTGCTCTAATGTAACTGTCCACTTTAAGGAACCTAAAGAGAAGAGCTGGACTTTATGTAATAAATTACAATACAATGAAGGGGAGGGGCGGGCAGCACAGGCAGCAGATGAATTTGAAAAGTAAGAGGAAAATAAAATAAACCAACCTGGAAGAACTTGAAGTGCCCCTGGAGGCCTATTTTATTCTAAATAAAGCATTTTTTGTTTGATCTTCCCATGTATCTTGCTGCAGATTTGCCTCTTACCAGAGAATATTCACTTGAGACTGTTGCTATTGGTAACAGTCACTGAAGTACTTAGCAGGGACCTCTCCAACACCCACACAATCGAACACTGGTCCCTCCATGTGCTCCTGGAGTTTAAACTTGGTATGTTTGTACCTTTCATTTGTCTCTGCCCTTTGGCCTCACAGATGTAATGGGAAGGAATTAGGATACATTTCATTTTCTTAAAGAAATGTAGCAAAGACATCCATCAAAACTCTGAAAGATAAAATTTGATTTTTAATGTTAGATGAGGTTTTAATAAGGATAGATGATGCATTATATTATGAATATCTGATAAATATGCTCAGTCGTCTCACATAAAAATATGCCATTTTTCCTTTTAGCTGGCACTTATGTTTTGGGTATTAAATCTCTTTAGATTAATTTGAAGCCAGATTCTTTGCATCGGGTCTATATTTTGTCAATGTTTCCACTAACAGAATTTGTTTAAAAGTTTTCTTAGAGGGTAACTGGTGATTTAAAAGTGCCTTATACGATGAGACATAGTTTCCTTCCCCTTTGCTATAATAAAAAAACCCTGACACAAACAAACCAAGGAAAGAAGGACTTGTGGGTGTCTCTCAGTTCCAGCGGACTGTCTGTCTTGGAGAAGTCAGAGTGACAGCAGCTAGAAGCAGCTATCATGTGTTTTCAGGAAGAAGATCGGGAGGAACCCTTACATCCACTTAATGTTCTTCTTTCTGTGTATCCCCAGACCCTAGCGAACTGGGCCACCCTCCTTCAGGGCAGGCTAATCTACCCACACAAGACAGCCTCTCACAGGCAACAAAAGCAATAGGCATAGCCAACCACACAAGGAAACACAAATTCATACATGAAGGAATTGAAAAAAAAATATACTTTGTGTCGTTTTGTGCAAATAAAATAAAACGAAGCCCAAAATAAATGAAACAGAGAAAATCACCAGTACTCAGAATTTCTTATCCTGGTCGCCATCACTGTTTTCACAATTCAGAGGTAACTACTGTCTTGAATCATAACATTTCTTTTTTGTGATTATGATTTAATTACAGCAGTTCTGTCTTGCCTTTCCTCCCTTCAATCCTTCACATCTACCCCTCCCTACTCTTCTTCAAATTCATGACCTCTTTTTTCACTAATTGTTATTGTTCTCATATGTGTGTGTGTGTTACTAAATATAACCAATTCAGTATATACAATGTTACTTATATGTATGTTTTTACGACTGACCATTTTCAGTTAACCTATTTCTAAACTTTATATAAATAAAATCACATAGTATTCTTTCTGTTTTTCTGTCTGTATATCATTCTCTTGTGTGTGTGTGTGTGTGTCAGGGGGACTTGTATAGATAGAAATTTTAGCAGCATTAATGATGCATAAAAGGAAATTCCATAATGGTTAGGACAATCACAAGAAGTAAAGCCTCAAATAGTCATACAATCTAGACTTAGACTGTAAACACAAGTATTTTTCAAAGCTATTTTTTCCCCTGAATAAATTGTAGTTTAGGCTACTAAACAAATTTTGATTAACATTCAAAAAGTGAAACTGTAGAGTCATCGAGCTATGGATGAAGGCTCTACTGTCCAAACCCAATGAACTAAGTTCATTCCATGAGACTCACATGATGGATAGAGAGAACTGACTCCTGCAAGTTCTCCTTTGAGCTCCACACACGTTCTGTGGCAAATTCACAAAAACACAAGGAAGAAATAATTAAAAATAATAACAATATTTGTAGTATTTTCTAAACTTAATCAAATGAAACCAGAATTCAATAACAGAAATAAATCTCCTTTTTCGTGATTATGATTTAATTACAGCAGTTCTGTCTTGCCTTTCCTCCCTTCAGCCCTTCTCATCTACCCCTCCCTACTGAATAGAGTTTAAAACAGAGTTAATTAAAGAATTAGAGTGAAGGGGGCCAAAGAAAGAAAGAGTTTTTCTCCCAATAGAAAATTTAAAAGAGTTTCAAATGAATAAAATAACAACATAGAACACTTAAATTTATGATTGAAAAGAAAGTTGTGGTCATAGAAAAAACAATTTTTAATTTTTTTAAAAAAATTTCTTCAGTGTATGTGACTGTGTGTTCATGCAATTGGAGGTCAGAGGACAATTTACTGTACACGGTTCTCTTCTCCCACTCCGTGGGTCTCAGGGATTGAACTCCAATGGTCAGCCTCGGCAGCAAGCACCTTTACCTCCTGAATTATATCACCTGTCCAGAATGGTGAATCTTGTAAATACTACTTCACATTAAAAAGTTACTTAGCATTTGCAAACTTAATGACAACTTGACATACTGTGATAGTAGGCCAAAAGCCCTCTAAATTGGCTGTCCCATTTTTATTTCTCAGTAATGCTGAAATCCTTCCATAAAAACATACACTGAAGACAATAATTCCAAATTTGGAACTAGCTTCGACTAGCAACCACTATCAATGTTATGTGAAGCAAAAGGAACACAGTGTACAACAATTAGACATTTACATTACTTTGCAAAACTGATGTCTCATGTGCTTACACTAAATTAGTTTGGAACTTCTGAATTAGGAGGCAAGGGAAGAGAACACAAAGCATATGGTCCTCAGAGCACGTGCCTTTTAGTACAAACACACTAATATGCAACCAGCCCTTTCCTGCCATCTTTAGTACAGGAATGGAGGGCACAGTGGGCTAATGAACAGAGCCTTGAGTCATTTGAGCAAATGTACAGGCTCTTGGCTCAAAATCCAAGTGTACTCTAGAACGATTCTAAGGTTGAGACATGGTAGTAAGAAAGCACATTGGATGTATTTTGCTAAATAAACATTGTCGTTTTCAAAATTATATTCAGGGCAGGTTCTGACCCAGTTCTATCAATGTTATTACTCTATGGTAATGACGGCTTGATGAAGGAACCATGCCCAGTAAGAATGGGAAAGATGACTTAGGTCTGGGAGTCAGACCCAGTGTGAGGAGTGGCTTTGACTTGGCCTCTCAGGTGATTTGATGTGTGTTGACTCAACACCTAGTATCTGAACTCTGTGTGAGACTAGTCTTAGTATCAAAGGCCATGTTCCCAGGATTGAGGTATTATTTTAACTGTGAAATGAGAGTGTATATAATATGATAACTATAATAATTTCAGCTTTTATATGATCATTGACACAATATCTTCATATTAATTTACCATCCCAAGACCTTTCCCATTAATTCCTCAGTAGTGGGAGGATTAGAGATAATAGTTTTAAAAATTTGTTATATTTTCTTATTCTGAGGTATCTATGATATTAAACACCATTCTTCAATAGTAAGAAATCTTTAAGTTTTAATATAGCTTTTCAGGAGTGCAGGGCATTTACCCACCAACCCCACAGTTCCCCAGAATTATCTTGAGTGTGAGCAGCAGGAAATATTCGATAGAAGGATTTAGATTGTAGAGATAAACAGATAGAAAATAAAGGATAGCTTCGAGAGGGCCTGGAACCTATTCCAATGGGTCCTTGACTGTCTCTGCCTCAGGGTATTTATAGAGACACCAAGGGGTATAGCAAAAGACCTCCCCCCAGCACAGCCAAGTTCAGACCATCTCAGACACCTACACTCAGCCCCATGGTCTTAACCATTTTCTATGCAGACCTGCTGGGTAAAGTCACGAGGAACCCAAAAATGGGCTCCAACACAGGAGAAAAATATATTCTCTGAAATAAACCAAAATGTTTCCCAATTAACCTGTCCCTCCATCAATTTATACATTTAAATACTCTAAAATTTCTGAAGATCTGTGATTTCTTTACCTTCAAGCTCTAAAATGAAGTTACTTTTGATTCTTAGGGATTTTGTGTGGCAATATGTGGACACATGGATTTGTTTAGTTGATTGAGATTGTAACTCATTTAATAGCACCAAAACTAACAACATAATCTTTGTGATCAATAGAGAAGAGTGAACTTTATATACATTTCTAATTTGAATAAATCCTAAGCCTCCTGTTTTATTCCTGGAAGAGAACTGAAAGTTAGAGAGCCTTTGAAAGTCTGCTTGGGACTTCTTACAGGTGGACCTTCAATGTCTGTGAGACTTGGGGAATTCTCCCAGGGGGCTCTTCAGTGTCTGTGAGACTCAGCTCTGCCAGTCTTCCCAGGGTGGCAAATGCCTGATCTTTTCGGAAAAGTTCAGTGATCGCAAGCAATAGTCTTTAGCTGTGTCTGTAGGAATCTTAATAACAAAGGACTCCAGAGTTTTGTAGGACTTTGCTTGCATAGTACCACTATGTTTTTGGTTATTGCTTTATCTCTTAACTAGCTCCAGCTGTCAATTTGACCTGGTCCTGAGTTATAAGAACATGAAGTAAAGAAGTGCTTCCATTAGCTTGACATGCATGGATGTCTATGGGGCATTGTCTTGATTAATAACTAATGTGGGAGGATCTAGCCCTCTGTGGGCAATTCCATCCCTGGGCAGGAAGGGGGTCCTTAGCTGTGTAAGCAAAATGACCGAACAATAGCCAGGAAGATCAAATCAGTACTCCTCTGTGGTTTCTGCTTGAGGTTCTGCTGTGAGTTATTACTGTGATTTCCCAGTGTCTTGGACTGTTACTTGGAAGACTAAGCCAAAAAAAAAAAAAAAAACTTTTTTCTATGTAGAAGTTTTTGGTCATGGACTTTTACCCCCACAACAGAAATCAAACTGGAAACACCTATCCTAGAGGATAGACTGTAAGGGATTGGCAAGATAACTCAGTGTTAAGAACTTTGTTTGCTCTTCCAGAGGACACTGATTTGATTCCCAGCATCTACATAGTGGCTCTGACCATATGTGCCTCCAGTACTTGGAGATCTGATGTCTTCTGGCCTCCAAGGATACCAACTGGTGCCCAGACATATGTGCAGGCAAATCCCTATGCACATACAATATTTTTTTATTGAAAATAGATTCTTCTGTGGGCGGTGGCGAGCTTTAATCAGCATCGACAACATGATCTCTTCAGTCCACTCTACAATGAGTCAGAAAGAAAAAAAAAAGTTCGAAAAAAAAGAAAAAGAAAATAGATTCTTCTCTCATACAATATATCCCAATGACAATTTCTCCTCCGTCCACTCCTGCCTCTGGAATGCTAGAATTAAAGGCGTGTGCTACCACTGCCTATCCTAAGTATCTAGTGACTTTTCTGTTCTCTGACCCCAGATAAGTTTATTAGAATACACAATATTTTGGGGAACACAATACCATCACTTATGTATCCTGGTTTTTCAGAGGACAAAGGAATCTAGCAAAAAAAGAGAGCAAGAAAGGACTTTAAGGAGGAAGAAGAACAAATATCCTTTCCTCTAGGGTGTGTGTGTGTGTGTGCGTGCGTGCGTGCGTGCGTGCGTGCGTGTGTGTGTGTGTGTGTGTGTGTGTAAGGGCACTATGTGAGGGGATCAGAAGAATCAGAATGGTAGAGGAAAAATAGGCTACTGGAGTAAGTGGATATGAGTGAAATACAATGATAAACAAGTATGAAAGTGCCATTAAAAATCATTATTTTGCATAAACCATTAAAACGTTAATGATAAGAACATATATATCTTGGGTTAGGTTTACATCAAAGACAGGGCAATAAGTATTTTAAAAAACAATAAATATGAGGTATATTTATTCTTAAACTCTGTATAATGTAACAGCAATGTCTACATAATTCTTTGCATAGTAATTGTCACCAAGCTGTTACCGCATGTTTAGGAGAGTTGATTGAGGTTGAGTCTCTATGAGGTATTCACTTTAGAAAAAAGTTATGAGATATTTAATTATGATTCTAGTGGCTATGATCTGTTTGTGTAGCATTTGTTACCACCTCACTTTCCTTGAGAGATGCCATATTCAGTCTGTACAATACTCTAAGAAACGCCAGTATTTCATGACCTGGTTCATGCCATTCACAGCCTCCCAAAAGTTTGTATAGGAATCACAATCACACGTATCAACAACCTAGCAGTTGACTCCCGCTTTATTACAGTAATTCTGTCTCAGCTATGTTTCAGTGTATGTGATCAACATTCATTGTTCAGATTTCAAATATACTGTTCTGGCACTGAACATCTATTTACAATCATGGAAAAATGGAAATATAAAAAGTCAAAATACTCAAGTACATTTTTAGCAGGACAAGGTAGAGAAAGTTACAGCACTACAGAGTAAAAGAAGTAATGTTTCCTTATATCTTAGTGGTCTCTACCTGCCCAGGAGCAGGAGGTACCAAAGGCCTTACAGTTTTCACTATATGTAAGTTAAAGATGTCCAAAAGCGTTCACAGAGTTGTCACCCAGCACCCAGGAAAAACAAAACTGGACAGATCCACAGATATATGTGTTACACTGATTCATCTATCACAAGAACCAAAGGCATAGGGGAAAGCATTTCAGTTGAGTTTGTTTAGCTTTAGCTTTTAAAATATGATGGTATTAAAGAGAGCCATACAGATGAGACCAGGTATATGGTATTTGTACAGAACTTGCTAAAGCGAAGGAGTTAGTCAGCATCACCTGGAGTCAGATAATACTGAAGACAAACAGGGTGGTGAGAATCTTCAGAGTAGAGAAAGGGAAGGCTCCAGTGTGCCCAAGTGGAAGCTACTGGCACAAGGGGACTGTGGGTGGGATAGCTAGAAGTTAGGTGTTCTAACTTATGCTCATAAGAGCAGAGGAAAAAAAGGCTCCAATGTGCCTGAATGGAAGCTATGGGCAGGAAAAATGGAAATATAAAAAACACTGTGAGTGGTGTAACTAGAAGTTAGATATTCCTCCTAACCCCCCCATACACATTTATTTTTTGGTGTGTGTTTTTCTTTTTTTTAATTTTTAATTCATTTTTCATATCAACCACAGATCCCCCTCTCATCCCTCCTCCTGCTCTCCCCCTAGCCTTTTCTCATCCCCATCCTCTCCTCCAAAAGGGTAAGGCTTCCCATGTGGACTCAACAAAGCCTGGTACAGTCAGTAGAGGTGGGACCAAGCCCTTTCTCCCTGCATCAAGGGTGACCAAGGCATCTGACCATAGGTAATGGGCTCCAGAAAGCCAGCTCATGCACCAGGGATAGATCCTGATCCCACTGCCAGGGGCCCCTCAAACAGACTAAGCTACACAACTGTCTCCTGTATACAGAAGGTCTAGTCTGGTCCCCCAGTTTCCACAGCTGTCAGTCTAAAGTTCATGAACTCCCAGCAGCTTGATTCAGTTGTCTCTGCAGATTTCCCCATGATGATCTTGACTCCCAAGGAGAGCATGTTTGACTGACTATGGTTGGTCTTGTGTTAATACCATAACGAATATTATGAAAACTTATGTTCAGCATGTCCTGAGCATCAAGGTTCATTGTTGGTAGATGTTGTAGTCTTAGTCTGTAGGTTTGGTTGTTACCAAGGTTATAGGTCAGATCTTCATTTGTAATTGATAATCTAGCTATTATCCTTTATGTATTTCATCTGTCATATCAACGTGTTTTAAAATCTTGAAATTTTATACAAAAAATCTGAAATTATTTGACAGTGGAATAATAACAAATAGCTCACAAATATCTAAACCTACCTATTTCCATATTTAAGCTATGTTTGATTTGGTGGCCAAAAGGGAGGAATAATGAGAATATAATTTTATTTATAAGCAATGATTGTTGTAATTGTTCAAAATATGTAATTGCATGTTAGCATTCGCTTTGTTCAATTAAAGCACTTTATTTAGAAATCTTTTACAAGAGGAATTTATCCTTCTGGATAGCTGAAAGAAGATACTTTTAGAATAAGTAAGACAGGGCAACTATAAGTAGAGGTCCAAGAAGGGACATGGCCAGGCGTGGCTAGAGTAGATCTTAATGATGATGTATTGGGGTTAAATCTCTAATCCCTACCCTGAACCCATAGCCCTCATAGTAGAGAGAGGCAGGTGCAGAGTTGATGCCATTCCCCAGGTTTCAGTCTGGTTAATCTGTACGGAAGCATTAAAGAATGTCAAAATCATTCTTAGTTACTGGATTGTGCAAAACGGGCCACAACATGGTGACCCCTGGTTTAGAATATCCAATTGCCAAAGGCATGGAGAAAGGGTGCTGCCAGTTGTCTCCAGTGTTTTACTCTCCAAATTTAAAAAAAAAGGAGAACAACAAACTGTCAAACAGAAAAGAATACTAACTTCATTAATTATACTATAGTAACTAATAGAATTATTTTAGCAGAATCCTCACACGGCTAAGAAAAAAGGAATAAGGGAACAAATACTTGTATTAAGACTCGAGGAAGGTCATTTTACAATCAATGGACAACCCCATCTTTTTAGGTATTTCTTTCCAGGACATAAACTGCCTGGGATTCAACAAAATTTTAATATCCCTTTTATTAAATGTCTTTGGAATGGTAGCACAGAAACATATGAGTCTGAAGTGACCCATAAGAAGCACATTGGTATTCTTAGTGAGTAACCTCATCAGGTTGTTTAAATTTGGTTTTGCATGAACTTCTATTTTCTGGTGCAAACAGCTAAGTTATTATGTTTTCTGATTCCTTCATTGTTCAGCAATAATGGAGAAACATGCTTCATTCCACATCTGTAGCATGGTGGACAGACAAAAATGTCTGTTGGCTTTGCTTCTGGTGCCTGAAGATGACTAACTTATGGGCTTCTTCTAGGGGCAAAGACAAGCCATAGTTTTAACTTTGAAGTGGCAAGTAATGCCTTGCATGTTGAGGACTAATTGCAAACATAGAGAGTTGTAGTATTTGATTTTAATTGTTAGTCCAAGAGGATTGAGTTAACTGAAAAGAGTGATAATGTGCTATGTCACCTTGGTTTTCAATGAAGGGCTTTCTGCATGGAATACAGTGCTAGCAATTAGGTGAGCAGTACTTTAAGGCCTTCTTGTTTTAAACACTGAAGTTTACCAGGGGAAAATAGTATTCTTTGTACAATCCTGTGTTTGTGTCCTTATTTTTTTCTCACTGGGAATGAAGGATTTTAGCTGTGATTACGATCATATGCATGGAAGATACCAGTCCTCCCCTGCAATATGCCAGCCTCCCACTGAGACACTTGCTTACAGGTGAGAGTGAGTATCACTGGCTTCACCTAGTCACACTGCAATCTGAAACACTAATCTCCTAGACATCTTTATTTCCACAAGTCTCCTTCTAAGACCTTGGTTTAGAGAGGAAAAAAAACCTATTTCTTATATTTTGAAGTGGAAACTCAGCTGATTGTAGATAAACTGCATCACAGCTGCAGGAACATGTATCACAAAACTTCAGCAAGTATTTCCTATTTCATATATCAGTGGGTTTGCCTAGGTTCACTCCTCTGTAACAGCAGGTAATCTTTCTGTTTTGGGGCTGCTTCTTACAACAAATTCTCTCTCCATGGTATGTGTAGCTCTGTTCCCTCTGCAAGTTCCACATATCTGCAAATATTTTTTCCTTTGGAATAGGAGGAATGTTTCATGGGGCAGTGTTTTATGAATCAAAATTACTTCAAAGTACATTAAGAATAATCAAGATTAAAAAAGTAAATTGGAGGAGTTAAAATAGAAAACTCTATGCTATTTCACAATTAGTATAATTCATGAGTTAAGTTATAGGGTGGTTAACATATATTAATATCATAAGCAATATAGAAAAAATATAAATTATTATTATAAGCATTTTAGATTTTGCAATTTCCCATGCATTGATCTTTTGGTGGATATTTATACTTGAATATAGCTTCAATTGAATGTTTACTTTTGTTTTAGCTTACCTTCAACTCCCTTCAGTATTTTTGTTGTGGAGATCTGGTGGTAACAAATTCTACTTTTTGTTTACCTAGGAATAACTTAACTTCTTTGACTTTTGAAGGTCAGCCTTTCCAGATGAAAAACTCTATGTTGCTTGTGGTTTTATTTTCCTTATTTGAAATCTATGTTTATAGTGTTTGTCCCCTTCTCTTAACACTTTAAATATGTTAGACCATGACTTTGTGATCCCTGAAATTTCTGATGGAAAAAAAAAAAAAACCTCTATCATATCAGATCCACTGTGTGATAACATTTATAGTCAACTAGACTGGCTGGAGAATCATCTGAGATGGACCTCTGCCCATGTCTGTCAGCAATTTTCTTGATTGCATTACCTAGGTATGGGAAAACCCACTCATCATTCCCTGGACATGGGATCCTGGTGTGTATAACATGGATATAACAAACTGAGCATTAACATGTATGTATTCATTGCTCCCTTCTTTTGACTAGGGATATAAGTGTGACCAGACCACTCAAGCCCCTACTCTCCTAGCTATCTTGAAGCTAGCTTCAAGTTAAAGTGAATCTTTTATTCTTTTTTTCTCCTAAGATGATGTTGTCTGAATATTTTATCATGGTAACAGAAAAAGAAAGTAAAACAAAGTTGAGCAAATGCTGTGATAAGATTTACTATGTGGTTATTAGGCCACTGGAACAATGGGTTAGAGAATCCTTTGAATGATAGGCACAGATCTTAATGGGCCATTTTAGTGGAAGGCCCATTTCATGGAAAGTTCCATTTGGAACAGAGGAGTGCTGAGAGGAATATGGACAGTGGAGGCCAAGCTTATGAGGTACCTTGGGGGGAACAAGGACTCTATTAGGAACTGAGTTAGGGGCTATTCATATGCTACTGTTAACAAGAATCTGGCTTGACCCTGAAAACTTGAGGGAAGTTGAATTTAGAGATAGAAGAGCATCAATGCTGATGCCGTGAAACAGTTGTATTTGTTAAAGAGATCAACACTACCCAAGAGAAGCCTTCTGTGATGCGCTGGATGATGGGAAAAGTATCCTGTGAACAAAACTCTACTCCTTGAGGCTTCGTCTTGTGAAAATCACTGGCAATAGTCGAGAGGGTGCCTGAGCTGGCCTACTCTGGTGAGCAGATGGCTGAATATCCTAACTGTCATCATAGAACCCTCATCCAGTGACTGATGGAGGCAGATACATCAGAGATCCATGGCCAGGTCCCACGTGTAGCTCCAGGAGTCCAATCGATGAGAGAGAGAGGAGAAATTCTATAATCAAGGGATATCGAGACCATGACTGGAAAAAGTACAGAGACAACTAGCCAAAGTAGTGGAAATGCATTAACTGTGGACCAATAGCTGAGGAGCCTTCATGTTACTGGACTAGTCCCTTTCCATAAGCGAGACAGTTGTTTAGCTTGAACTGTATAGGTGGCCCCCCAGGCAGTGGGGTTGGGACCTGTCCCTAGTGCATGAGCCAGCTTTTTAGAGACTAGTGCCTATGGAGAGACACTTTGTGCAGCCTTGGAGGAGGGGCTTGGACCTGCCTCAGCTGAATGTATCAGGCTCTGTTGACTCCCCATGGAAGACCTTGCCTTGGAGGAGGTGGGAATGGGGGTGCGTTGATGGGGGGAAGGCTGGGGGATGGGAGGAGAGAGAACAGGGCAAATTGTGGTTAGTATATAAAATAAATAGAAAAATCTCTTAATTAAAAAAACGAAAGAAAAAAGCCTAAGCTGAAAGGTTTCCCTGCTCCTCAAAGGAAACTTCTTAGAAAAATATTTCCAAGGATTAGCACACAAAAGCTGATAGGGCTGTGATCTGCTGTGGGTCAAGGGGGTCAAGCTACATCTTGATTTGATAGTGGAACTTGGCAATGTCATCCACTTGGTGCTGCTTTGGAATTCATGGAGAATGCAAGTTTGAGAGCACTGTGGGGAGCAGGTAAGATCAGACATTGTGAGGCAGGGTTGGAGTCCTTGCAGAAAGGCCTTGGAAGGACTAATAATGTAGAGTACTAAAGAGCTAATAGGGATATGATTATAAGAGTATGGTCATGAAAGTTTATAAGTTCTCCTATAACAGGTAATGTGGCATCTTGTAGGCCTAGTTGTATGAAGTGGTGAGGATAAAGCTTCATCTGCAATTGAGATGCTAAGATATTGCAGATGCTGTAACTATGGGACGCTCACCAAGAAGAACTTCAGCCATCAATCTGGCCTAGGAGAGAATCTGCAGAACACAAAATATTACATTGTAAGCCTAAAAGCTAGACATGGAGCTACATGATGTGAGATTTGTTCTGCTGGGTTTTTGGTTTCAATTTATTGTGATCACTCCTGCCTTTATTATGGTTTTTCCCTTTGGAATAAAAATGATTATCCTGAGATATTGTGTCTTGGAAATATGGAGTTTTTTTGTTATTGTTGTTATTGGTGATGGTGGTGGTGTGGTGATGGTGTGTAAGTGCATGCATGCGTGCATGTGTGTGTGTGTGTGTGTGTGTGTGTGTGTGTGTGTGTGTGTGTGTTTGAGGAGTTTATAGTGAAGAGATTTTTGCCTTAAAGTGTTGGAATTGATAAAGAACATGTCAAATTTTAGAGTTTATAGGCTTTTATGTGATAAACATGAGCCTTTCTGATAAGGATTAGAAATCTATGACTTAAAACTGATGTGATTGGATATCAAGGCAAGGGGTGGGTGAAGTTGTGATAGTTGTTACTAGTCAAAATGACAGAATTCAGGGTAGTCTGATATATGGGAATATGAGCATTCTTGTAGGGGATTTCTTGAATACCTTAATTGATGTGGGAAGACCTACCTAAATTATAGGTTAGACCAGTGGTTCTCAACCTTCCTAATGCTGTGATCATTTAATACAATTCCTCATGTTGTGGTGACCCTAACCCAAAAATTATTTCATTTTTACTTCATAATTGTAATTTACTGCTGTTATGAATTATAATGTAAATATCTGCTATGTAACTCCAAAGGGATCATGACCCATAGGTTGAGAACAATTGGGTTAGATAATTCCCTAGGAAAGAAGTCTTAGCCTTTATAGGAGAAACTGAGCTGATCCCGACATGCCTGTATTTAGCTGCTTCACGCTCCTGGTGCCTGAAATTCTCTACCACAATGGACAGTGTCTGGCTGGTCAGCATTCAGCACTTCCCCCTTAAGTTGCCTTTGTCAGAGTATTTTGTCTGAGCAACAGGAAAATAAACCAATTTTTATTAATTTGTTAATAAAATTAAATAAAACACCCCATATTTGAAAAGATCCCTTCTCTTGCTGCTTTCAGCACTCTTCTTTGTTCTTAGAAAGTTTAGCTGCAGTGTGTCTCAATATGGGTGTTTGCTGTGTCTCGTTTAGGTGGCATCCTTTCATATTTTGGGGTATTTATAAGAATATCTCTCATCTATTTTGGAAAAACTTATCTTTCTTTAAAATTTCTCTCTGACATGCAGTCTTTCTCTTCTCTTTTTCATATTCCGGTGGAATATCATTCTACTCTAAAGTGCTTCACATATTCCATGGGCATGGATCCCTCATCTTCAATGTTTTCCTATTCCTTGCACTCGGCGATTTTCATTGTTGCATCTTCAGTTTTGCTAATGTTTTCTTCTGATTGCTCAGATATCTCATTTGATATCTCTAGGCATTTTTATTTTAAAAATATGAACATTGCACTTTTCAAATTCAGAATTTTTAAATTCTCTAGATACAATTTTCTTGACTTTCTGTATGTTTCTGTAGTTTTTTGAACTTTTGGGAGGTGTTTATTTATATATGTGTGCATGTTCATGTGTGCGGAAATGTACATGTGTGCAGATACATGTAGAAGCAAAAGATAACCTTGGGTGTCATTTCAAAGGAATGATCCATTCATTTTGCTAGTGTTTTGTTTATTTTATTTTATATTTAAGAACTTTATTTTGCTTTTAAAACTCAGAGCTTGCAAAGTAGGCTAAACTGGCTGAATTCCAAAGGATTCATCTGTGTGTCTCCTCAGTGCTGGGATTACAAGTTTTTCTATCACCACTGGCTTCATTTTTTAAACATGTAATTTATTGGAATTGAACTTAAGTATCCATGTTTGCAAGGGATCTTTATAGACTGATTAATCTCTCCATCTTTGGTTCTTTGAACATTTTAAAATTCTTCTTTTATTTCATCACATCCTTCCATGAGTAGAAGACACCATCTCTCAGAAGGCACCCAGAACCTCTGGCTCTTACAATCTTTCTGGCCCTCTCTCCCATGATGTTTTATGAATCTTACATGTAAAAGTTGTGTAGCAGTTCCACTATGGTTGCCTAAACAAGACTAAATTTCAACTGGTAACTCCACAGTCACTATTCTCTGTATTTTGTCCTAGTGGATTTTTTAGTAACCTACATTTACCCTTAGATATTATATGGGTCTAGAATAAAATATCTTTGAATAAACTTAAGCAAGGATGTGAAAGACCTCTACAATGAAAATTTTGTATCTTTGAAGAAAGTGGTCAAGGATGATGCTAGAAGACAGAAAGACTTTCTCTCTGCTCGTGGATTGGTAGTGTTAATATTGGGGAAATGACAATAAATATATAGATCCAATGCAACCCATATCAAAATACCCCTGAAAATCTTCACATAAATAGAAAAAAATACCACCTTGAAGTTCATACAGAAAAAGACCCTACATAGTCAAAGCAGTGCTGACTTGAGTTTCTAACAGGGACTTTGTGGTCAAGCGTCACTCGTGAATGAACTAAGAAGGATATAGTTTCACTTTTTCAAGCATTTTGGAGAAGGGACACTTTTGGAGCCTTCTGGAAACTGCCTATTTTATATGTACATAAATATGAAAATGTGCTTATATTATTCAATTCAAAGGGATTTATTGACTCCTGTATGATACAAGCATTCTCTTAATAGCTAAAGATACAAGAAAGAATGAGAAACGGTAGTCCCTTGTACTTATGAGTGCACAATAAATGATACTTCACCATTCTCCTTAACATTCCTGATCTCCCTGACCTACATAACATCATACAATTTTGCAAATGATCATACCAACCCAAGTAATACAGCCAATGGCAGGGGACTCTGTGTGTGTGTGTGTGTGTGTGTGTGTGTGTGTGTGTGTGTGTGTGTGCGCTTGGTTATGCAATCAAAATTCAGTGTACAATTTTCATCTCCAACATTACTTAAATGTAATCAAGTTACTGGTGTGTAGAAACCCCAAAAGATTTCATGTTATAATTAGAGTAAATACCCGAAGTATGTGAGGACCATTACATGCTTTGTTGTCTGTCAAATGCTCCAAACTCAGGGCTACCTCTGCCTGTTACTTCTCTCCTTTCAATGTCACTTGGTTCCTCAGCTATAAACTCCTTTAGCATCATTTCCTCTTTATGACATTTGGCACACCATCAGTTTTATTAGCGATTATTGGTGATGATTCATTTAATACCTGTCTTCTAAGAGAGACCACCATATTTGTTTTGCTTACATAGTCTGCTGAGTTTGATAATGATGTCCATCACATGAGACATACACATTCCATGCTTGTTAATTCACCCAACTATTTCAAACAAGAAAAATGTTCATACTATGATCTTGAGGACCCTGATATTCTGTCTCATGTCAGGTAAATTACATCTTTCTCCTTTGCTCAGCTTTATAACTTCTGTCAAATATGAGTCCAATTTAAGACTCTCTAGGACATGTATTTTTGCCTCTTCCTGACATTTTACACATTCACTGTTGGAATGACATAGTCAACAATTTATCACATCCATTCTTTCTTATAAAAATATGTACATCTCATAAATTTACTTTCCTTCAGCACAATATTTTAAAAGAGATTGTGAAAATAATTTCCTTCTACTTCTTGGCTGAGGCTTATGTGAGTTGGCCTCTTCAAAGTGATGAGAAAGAAGTAGCTGACATTGATTGGTAGATGCTAGAGAGCAGAGAGCAGTTTGGAGACAAAGGTTTTTGATAGAGTGCTTGGTCTGGAGCTGATCAAAGAAAGGGCACAGAGAAGATAGCCTGATTATTATTTTTTTTTAGCTGGCTGCTGTCTTGAGATTATAGCAAACATTTCAAAAATATCTGAGAAAATAACAGTGTAGATCTTTGTTTCTCAGGATGCATCTGTGGGAAATATTCTAGCAAAGCCCATCTGAAAATTAATATGAAAGTCAAAGTTAATACAAGAAAATTGCTTGCAAACTCCTGACAATATTCACAAAGGTTCAAATGGATTCTTATGTGAAAAAGCCACACAAAAAGAGAAGCAACTTTGTTAGAATTTAAAACACTTATGATCTCTGTGTTGGGCCCTTTTTGTTAAAATATTTTTATAATTTCCAAACATTGACTTTAATCAACAGGACAAAGCTTGGCAATCTGACAGGAAAGGAATAATTGAATAGACTCTCTTCTTTGAACATGAAAAGAACTTGTGGACTGAGGAAAACTATTTGCTCTCTATTCATTCCAAGTCATCAATCTATAGACCTGAGTAACCTTGTTTTGAAAAATCCTATTCAGACAGGGAACATGGGCTCTTAATCTCACAATCCTGTGCTGCAGTCTGCATTGGGCTGATAGGATTGCTCCTTTTCCTACTGAATAATAAATGTCTAGAGTCTAGAAAAATTTTTATATGCTTCTAAGTGGCTATAGTTTCTACAAAGCACCTTTTCTAAAAGTTTAAGGTTAAAAAATACTTAGGCTAGTCTCATTGTGAATAATAATATCATAGAATTCCATTTGTAAAAATATGAAAAAATTTCCTTAGCTACAATTTATGTAATTTCTTTATTAAAGAGACAACCTGTAAAGAACAGAGATGAGGAACTTGATTGTACCTATTTTTAGAACTTCCTTTAACAATACCTGGAATTTCTTTGTTTCATTTTAGCTCAAAGTATGGCATTGCAGGCTAAATGATTAATATAGTAACTAAAATAGCAGTAATGACCAATATATTAAACTAATAACTGATACATAAACCAGCATATCATTGTGAAGGTAAAAGTGATTATCAGCTTAACTCTATGTATCATCCCCTGACATATGCATCTCTTGGTATGTCTCTGCAGATGTTTAAAGAGAGGATGAACTGGGGAAGAAAACTGGACTCAGGTGTAGGTGAAATCATCTCACCTGCTGGGATCCCAGATTGAATAATAAGGAGAAAGGAAAATGGCAGCTGAGCTGAGCATAGGTATTTATCTCCCTGTATCCCCTCCCCTTGATTCCTGATTGTAGATACAGTATGGTCAGTCTCATCTTCCTGTTGCCATGACTTCACTCCCACAATGGACTGTATCCTCTCAAACCGTGAGCCAGATTAAACTCTTCTTTACTTATGCTGCTTTTATCACAGCAATGAGAAAAGTAACTAATATAATTAGACAAAACTCCTTAAAAGTGAGTGGCATATGTTTTGACAAAGGGGCACAAAAATAACCATGATTCTGGCTGGTCCTCTAGGAAGAAAAGATTTATGATTATTACGAGAAGACAAAATAGTTGTTGAAAGGATAGAGGTGGAAAAGGCCAAACTACACATTTCTCACTTTGAAATAGACCCACTGAAACTTTTTCAATTCAATGGAAATTTAAGAAACTTTCTTGTGATCTGAGAAAGAATTACAGAAATGAGAAAAATAGCATGCTGAGCTCTCTCACAGAAATGTCACTGTAGGGGCACACAATTATATCTTATCTCTCTGAGCATTTGTGATAAACTACTTTTGTGTTTAGCTACTTAGCATGGTTATTTTTATCATCTTTTAACCTGTTTTATCTGGCACATAACTACATAGGTAAAGTGGCTAAAGTAAGTGTTGAGGCTGGGCATGGATGGGGTGCATGGCCATGCTTGGTCTCCTCATGAGGCAGTTATGGTAATCTTTCTGTGGGTTAATTTTCCTCTCAAGCTTTTCCTGTACTCAAAAATACAAATTTATATTATTTCAATGTGTTTCCTTTTTAATATAGATTACTCCATAATTAACTATCTTATACTGTTGAAATTATGAGACATAATTTCTAAAAAAAATGTTGCATGGACATGTGGGGTTCTTGGGAGTTGAAAATGAGTAGAGAACGCAGATTCTCCTTAATTCTTGACTGATGCTGGCTTGTGAAGTTGGACTTTCTAAAATGGTACAGCAAAATATGTTCCCTTCATCCAAGTACCCGAGAATATAGTGAACTATGATTCCATGAATATGCTCTTACAAGACAAAAGGTATTTTGAAGATATGGTAGAATGACTAATGAATTGATCTTAAGGTAAGGATGTTAGACTGGACTGTATAGCTAGATCTAGTGCAATCACGAGAGGTATGACAAACGGATCTTTCACTAACAAGTAGACAGAAAAGCAACAGGGAGGGGGAAGTCAGAGCAATTTTAAGTATAAGAAGGACAGTCTATGGTTTGGAGATGAATACAGACAGTGACAGGATGCAAGCCGTTTTGACAAGTCAAGACAGCAGGCACTTAAATGTGATAAGGAAATGAATCTCAGATCTGCAGTTACCAGGAAGTAGATTCTCCTACCCACCTAGAGGAGGATTGGAATCAAATTATCTCTGCACATGTCCACATAAACAAATCCTGTCTATCCACCATCTTCTAGCCATGAAGGACCCTGAACTCAGGGAATCTATTCAAGCTTACTTGGTTCTGACTTACAGAACCACAAGATGATAAATAGATACTGTTTTAAGATAATATATTCACAGTAATTTGCTATGTATTTATATAAAATAAATGGCATACTTATGTATCAAATAATTGTGAGTTATCTTGTGCCAGTACAATCTACTGGGAAAGAGTAAGAGTAGGTGAGAGATGGAACTATGTTTGCATACCTATTAAATTATCCATAGTAAAAATCTGACTGAGTACTTCTGACATTTTTTTTACAAGGGAAATTATTAAAAATGTGTTCCACCAATCTTTGGAAGTCCACATTTACCTTGAGACCCTAAAAATATAAAGCAAGAGAAGATTTTGTGTAGTTCTGTGATGAATATCTGCCTTGGTATTCCTGGAAAAGGATGGAATAGACATGTAGTTGAGTTTGCATGCATGAATTGAAAGCAAGTGTTGGTTACCTGCATAAACATGTATACAATTGAGTCAAAATCCAAGCAAGGATGGGAGATGGGTTCCAAAGATTCCACCCCTAGACAAGGAATTACTGGCAACTGATGGCTGATCAGAATAGGCAGGTGTGATTAGTGAGGCTGCTTTTGCCCCAGAAGGTGACTTCATACCCACACATGTTTCTTCAGCACTAATTGAACTATTATTAATAGAAAATATGGACATGAAGTTTGTGAAGAGGAAATGGGAAGTGGGTATAGAAAGTTTCAAGAAATAAATGAAACTATAAATAAGAATTTTAAATGCCTAATTTAAGCTCTTAATAGTTGAATGACATCACAAATAAGTGAAGGACATATTAAAGCAGATGTGCTCTGGGATGTGGGGAAGAAGAAAAGAGAGCCACATTTGAGATATTCATGGACTCCTGTCAACAGTGAAGCAATTTAAATAAGAAATATTCCTTTGGGTGTGAGATAGAATGCCTTCAGAAGAACAGATGTAAAAGTGACTTAGATCTTTTTGGAAGAATTTCCTGAGAAGTGATGGTACTGCAGCACTCTGGACTTCCATAGTTTGTAGGGTAGCTAAGTGTTCTCTTCGAGAATTCATTTGCTCTTGTAAGACATTTTTATGAGTCTAGGAGAGAATTTTTTGACAATTCTTTTTGCTTCTGAATATTTATACTATTTATCTTTAAATTAAAATAAAATTGAGATGTTAAAAAAAAAGAAATATAGATGAAAGCTCTTCAGCAATGGGCAGTGATGAACATCTAAACAGCCCTAAAGGGCATCTCCCTCCCAACATACAATGCACAGAATCTGCATACTTAATTTCTGAAGAGTACAAAGTGAAATCTCCATAGAAATCATGATACTCCCACATCAGGTCCTCTTTTCTCCCTTCTTTTTTTTTTTTTTTTTAACATTTTTCATAACAGCTGGAAAATCACAAAATTCCCCATTAGTATTCCAACTGTTGGTGAGAAGGAAATCAATTTAAGGTAAAATGAATATTCTATGTGATAATGACAATTCTATCCATTTACTTGCACACTAATCACTTTTTAGAGAAGACTGGTGGTGTTAGAGATGATTGGAACTGTGGGCCTTGGAGGCGGGAACTGGGGCAGTACTTAGCCATATGTCTCCCAGAGACCAAGAAGTATAAAAGGCAAAGCATGATCTACAGACATGTATGCCAGGAATGTGTGATCCACTAGCTAGGGAGAGCAGAATCTTTGCCTGAACAAAAGCTTTAACCTTTTATCCCCATGCCTGTCCTTGCTGTATTTTCACATGAGCTATTGAAATAGTCTTTCAGCTGCTCTCCTGGCTTATCCATATGCACTTCCTCTCAATTGTTTCTCTGCATCACACCCAAATGATATTTATGAAGTTGAATAATGATCATAGCATTTATCTTATTCAAATCTCCCAGTGGCTCCTCATAACCTACAGTACTGAATCCTTACTCCAAGGTAATCATATGCTCTCTTCTAGGTCAGCTGTCTTCTTCCATATTTGGTTTCTCCTCTTTCCTGTGATGGAAGTACTCTGAATCATTTTTTTAGTCTTTCTCTTTTTTTTTATAATCTTTTTTAATTTTATAATTAATTTAATCTTTAAGGGAATATTTTATTTCAAGATTATAACAAATGTGTGTTAGGGAAGAAATAGTTTCTAATATACAACGTCTGTTAGTATGAAGCTTTTGTGTATTGGACAGATCCATTTTTATAACTATGTAAACTCTGCTGGGGTTCCTTGAAGGTATTAGTTATGTTGTATTTCATTTATTGCTCTATCTCCAATCTCCAATATGCCTTTTAAGGAAAGACAAAAAGAGAAAGATGCTGGGGATGTCTTTCTGTATGCTGTGAATGTGTGTTGCTCTGATTTGGTTGATAAACACTAATTGGCCAGTAGCCAGGCAGGAAGTATAATATAAGTGGTATAAGCAGAGAGGAGAATTCCGGGAAGAAAAAGGCTGAGTCAGGAGTTGCCAGCCAGATACAGAGGAAGCAAAATGTGAAGGAGGAAGAAGAAGGAGGAGAAGGAGAAGGAGAAAAGGCCAATTTGTTTTGTCCATTTACTTACTGAGGCATGATCAAACTCCAAGTGGTCAGACCCTTAAAAAATCTGAGTACCTCCTCATCCACACCCCCACCAGATGCCATCAATTGTGGGAAGCTGTACTTCAACATCCTTATCATATTTTTAAGAGTTCTCTTTGATGGCTTTCTGTCTAGGTTGTTAATTTTAGAAGGATGGGTGAGTAAGGGTTCTCATATAGGCCTTCTATGTCCTTCTTTATCAGCTTTGAGTCTAAAGTCATCAAGACCACAACAAAAGTAGTGTCCTTGCCCTTCACAGTCACCAAGAACATTGATAATGGACCTTCATATGGTCTCCAATATCAGCATGTGTCACGGACCTTAGAATGATCTCCAGTGACAGCAGAAACCACGGACATCAACATGGCCCTCTGCTGCAGCACAGGCCATGGACACCACCATAGCCCTTGGTGGCATCATAGACCAAGGATGTCAATATGGCTTCAAGCTGCAGAGGCAGAGGGACCACAGATAACAATATAGCTTCAGGCAGAAGCACAGACATGGACATCTGCATAGCAACTGGTGGCAACACAGGCCTCAGACATCAACACAGACCCTGGCTGCAGTAAAACCATGAATCCAGAGATGGCCTGTGGTGGCAGGGTTTTCATTTGTTAAAGAGCAACAATTAAATGGGATATCTGTAGTAAGTACTTCTCAAATTTCAAATTTTGGAATCACACTGGACATCTCATTTCCTATGTTGATCTTCACACAGCACTTTTCCTGTTTCTGTTTTTTTTTTCTTTAAATTTTATTTATTTATTTAATTTTGTGTGTGTTCTGTGTGTTTTTTGAGTGTGTGTGAGTGTGTGTGCATGTCTGTGTGTGCTATTATCTTTGAGTATAAGCAGGCCAGGTATTTAAGTTGAGTGTCTTCCTAGATCACTATCATCTCTTTGAATTTATTTATTTCATTTTATTTGTATGAGTGTTTTGCCTGCAGGTATTTATGTGTACCATGTGTCTGCCTGGTACTTGTGGATGACAGAAAAAGATGTCAGGCCTCTGGAAACTGGATTTGCATATGGTTGTGACTGCTGTGGGGGTTCTGGGAACTGAATTCTGGTCCTCTTCAGGAGAAAGGAGTGTACTTAACTACTGAGCCATCTCTGTAGCCCCATTTCACTTTTTGAAACATTTCTCCCTGAGTCTTGAGCTTATCCCTGGCTAGGAAGATTTGCAGCAAATCATGGAGATACTCCTTCCTGTCTTTGCCGCCTTGTAAGCACCAGTGCTTATTTATCAGGCAGAGGTCACATGACATGACCAATGAGAAATGAGTCTTAACCAGGTTGGATGGAGAGGTCTCAACAAGACTGAGGCTAAGGTAAGTTTATTCCAAGCAGTCAATTTACTAGACCCTTATCAGAAACAGAATACAGTGGCATTTTCTAGGATCAATACAAGGGTAGTTGTCAGGATATAATGGTGTTTACAAGCTACACAGGGTACATAAGATTAATGTCTAAGACCAATTGTCCTGTCAAGCTTCTATATGCTTCCTTGACTTCTAGGGGACACAGAGAATCACAAGGTGGCCTGGATGCTTCACTGCCTAAGGAAGTGCCTGAGTTTCTCAGAAACTGGAAGGCACACAGTAACCCAGGAGCCATGAACTCTATCCTGAAAAACCTATGACAAATATCTCTCAAGACAGCTAGACCAGACCATCTCCATGATTTCACGTGCCCCCTGATCCAGCACTGGGGTTACAGACACGTGGTGCCATGGTTGGCTGTTATGTGGGTGCTCAGGATCTGAACTCAGATCCTTATGTCTGTACAGCAAGCATGTAACCCATTGAACCAACTCTCCAACTCCAGTCTTTCTGTTTGTAATTCCAAGTTTACACAGATTGTGGAATCATGCATCAGAGAATGGAACAGCATGAGACCTGAGGCAGGGCCTCTGGTCGAGTATAAGCTGGACATTTCCCTGTACCTGGAAACTGTTGAATGACACTGTTATTTCTCTTGGGAAATAAAAATGACTCAGGGTAGCTCGCTTAATTCACTGCAGACCTTTAAGATACTTTGAAGTGCTGAGCTAAGCAAATGATGAAGACCATGTGAGAAAAGAGGAAAAAGGTTGAAAAGAGTAGGGACATAATTTAATCTCAATTCTCCATGACTCCAAAGCAGAACTTTGGCCTACGCACATACGACATGACATACGGACATACGAAGGTTCCATGGTAACTGGATAACTACAGATTATTATGCTATTAGGAAGATTCTGTGGGTATTAGAGTTTAAGCTGTGCCTAGAAGATCCTTCTGTTTGTTTAAATGTTTATTAAACACTGCACTCTCTGATCACAGCTTTCCAAAATTTAACTGCCGCTAACACAGTTAGCATGTATCAGCTCACAGTCCGTGTGTGCTCCTCTTATTGGAGTATTTTAAAAGTGATAAATTTTGCAAATTATGAAAAGTCATGTTTGTGCTCACAATAAAATCTGTTGAGCTAATTAAAAACATTAGCTTTTAAAGAAAAAGCTTGGATTTTTCTGTTTGGTTATGATTTAATGGTAGTTTTTATTTAGAAATATCCTCACATTGTTTTTGCTAATTCATTCAATTTCTTAGTATCTCATGCATACTATTCATTTTAATGATATTTATCTCTCCAAAACAAGCAAAAACCAAATAAAATGCCTGTAGATAAGGATCCTTGTGTATAATTGTTTTAGATTTGCAACAATAAGAAATCCGACAAGGTCCTGAGGACTACTGCTCTATTGACAAGCTTCTGTGCAACTTGCTTTTATAATCAAGCTGTGTCTCTAAATAGAATTATTAAAATATGTTCAGGAATTCAGCAATTTTTTTGAAGTTTGTTTTCTGTGTCATTCAATGAAAAAAATTAGTGTGCCTGATATTCTGTAGTGGATACCAGCATTTTCTGAATAAATTTTTCTAATATAATACACTTTAAGTTTGCCAAGTGAAATAGACTTGGCTGCTGGGCAGTTGCATGTGCCCCAGTGGATGGCCACATAACTATGTGCATATGGAAAGCAGTAATTAGGCTTGGGGTTATCAATAACAAAATAAAGTTTAAGGGATCATGTGGTGGTAAGGGAAGTAAGTAAGTCAGGAGGCAATAAGGGGAGTTTGAGGAGCCTGTGGTGGAAGGATATGATCAAAATTCGTCATATAAATGCATGAAACTTTCCAAGATAGAAATATTATCGGAATAGTTCATCTAAACATAAATAAAGACAAGTCCTTCACAACTAGGTTTTTCATAATACCTAAGTATGAATTCTTGGTATAGGGCACATAGGATATTTGAGAGAGGGAAGTGGATAACCATCATAGATCCTTCACATTTACATTCATTTTAAATGCATAGAATTACAAATTCAGCATTTATGAATAAAGAAGGTAAATTCCACCATAGTAAAGTTCTACAGCTTAGTTTTAGAACTGAGAATAGATAAGCTGTAGAACTTACACTCTCTGTCTTTTGAACTTGCATCAGTGGGTTTTTAAGGAAAGCACTTTTGGATATCATTTATCTGCTCTTTATTCCAGAGAGTCAAATAAAGACACATACTACTTTATATCTTAGAGAAGATTTCCTTAGGTAGCCATTAGTAAATGATTATATTTAAAATGCTATCATGAGTGTGTACATGTGTCTATGTGTATACATTACCATGTGTTTCCAATAAGTGGTGTGTGGGGACCAGAAGCAAATTTGTGGTGGTCAATTTTTTCCTTCTACCATTTGGGTCTAAGGGCTGGAGCTCTAGCAGTCAGGTTTGGTGGGATGTCCATTTGCCTGCTAACTCAGTCCACCAGTTCAAGTGATTGTATTTAAATACATGAGGCCTTATCCTTTTGGAGGAGGTGATGAGGGGGTGGGTTGGGGGGTAAGGCTGGGGTTAGTGGGAGGAGGAATGAGAGGGGGATCTGTGGTTGGTATGTAAAATGAATTAAAAAATTCTTAATAAAGAAAGCATATCAAGATTATGACAGGGAAACCTACAGAGACAGCTGACCTGAGCTCTTTGGAGCTCACTGGCTCTAGACCAACATCTAGGGAGCCTGCATGGGACCGACCTAAGCCCTCTGCATGTGGCTGACAGCTGTGTAGCTTGGTCTGTTTGTGGCTACTAGTAGTGGTACCAAGATCTGTCCGTGGCACATGAGCTGGCTTTTTGGAGCCCATTCCCTATGGTGGAATGCCTTTCTCAGCCTGGATGCAAGGGGGAGGAGCTTAGTCCTGCCTCAACTTGTTTTGCCATTCTTTGTTGACTCCCTTGAAAGGCCTTACCTTTTCTGAGGAGTGGATTGGGGGGGGCGTATAGAAAGGAGGTGGGGGAGGGAACAGGATGAGAGGAGAGAGGGGAAACTGTGAATAATAGTTGTGTATAAAATGTTGAATGTCTTAACTTGTGTTGGCCATGAGCATAAAAAATGAGATCTCTCAATGGCTTCTGAGTCAACAGAGATTTATCACTTAATATATACATATATTTTAATCACACTTTTGAAGTCATACATTAACAGCTGATATTTAAGGGGGCACACAGCTGTGTAAAATGTATTTGACAATGTTTAGTGGACTTACACATTTTTAATTGGTTGGTTCATCAGAAATCTTGTGAGATTAGAAGAGTAAGCATTACACCTGTTCAGTTTTACATAAAGGAAAAAGCTTCCAACAGTATTGAAATAGTTCAGAACACACATTTAACAGGTAATAGAGCTGAGATTGAGATCTAATAAGATGTTTAGCCCTGTGCTCTCTCTCCTCTTATATGCTCATCCTTTGGCAAAAGCAGGAAGAAAATGAAAATTTTGAACAGATGTTGTCATTTAAGCTCATGACAAACATGTATGGAATCTTCTAAGGTTTAACTGTCCTCAGCAACACTGATGTCCAGTTTTAATCTATAATGATAAGGTATAGAGAGATAGAACATCAATCTCACTATGGTATTTGAGAGTTGAATTGGGGAGGTAATTAGGATTAATGAGTTCAGACTATGGCTTTAAAGAAAGGGGAGTTGTGAGGCAGGTCTCTGTCTCACCATCTGGTCTGTGGAAAATCCTACTAAGAGCAGGACCTCCTCTACCTAGTGTTACCTTCATAGCCTTTTGAGCTGTAAGGAGAATATATCTCTATTTCTCATCAATTGCTCAGTCTGTGGTATTTTATAATATCAAGAAATGACTAATTTAGAAGCTTAACAAAGGTGAAAAGAACTTAATACAAAAAAATACTATGTTTAATGGACAGAGGTGCAAAAGGTGACATCCATTAGTGATTAGAACAGCAGCAACAAGGAGACGAAAACCAATCAACCGAAGAAACCCAAGACTCTGCCACTCTCGGATAAATAAAGGTTTCGGATTCTCAAAGAACATTAAGAAAAGAAAATGGGAAGACAGAACTTGCAAACAGACATACAGTGGATTTTTTTTTTCTGCCTTTCTTTGGATCATTAAAATGTAACCTGTGCAGCAAAGCCAGTAAGTGCTCAGTATGTTATCTCAGAAGTGTCTGAAAGTTCCACCCTGTCATTTACAATGACAAAATGCTATTGCTCCTTCAAGACCTGTCTAGGAAAGGTGAAGACTTTGTTGAAAGGTGAAGACACTGTTGCCGTGGAGTGTGATCAGCTTTCAGCTCTAGCAGAGCTGACAACAAGGTAATGGCTTGAGGAATGGGCACACTCAGAAAATACAGAAGCCAAGGTTCTAAAAATACCTCATTCTTCATCTGAAATAGAATATAGACCAGCAAAGAATGACATTCCAGATAGTTAAGGTAGTCAAGGGACTTAGTGACTTCATAGGACAAGGCAAATAGAGTGGCTACAGGGAGCCACACAGGAGTTAACGAAACAAGTGTGAACAGAGCACTGAACTCTCAGCCCTCAGTGAGTCCCTATTTGATACTCTAAGTCCCATTTGGGGCTTACATCCTTCATCTAGATTCCTTCTTTTGTCTCCTACATGAATATTGATTGCCTTTTGATCCTGATACTTTGGTAATACTCTGAGTTGATATTGTTAATTAAATAATTTATTAAGCATGATGTTTAGTCTTAATTACCAATTTGACACAACCTAGAATCTCCTTGGAAAGAAGTCTTAATGAGGAATTGTCTAGATTGGGTTTACCCTTGGGCATATCTTGGGGATTGTCTTGATTGCCTTACATAGTGTTAGGGCCCAGTATGAAAGTGGATGGTATCATTCTCTGTTTGGGATCCTGGACTGTATAAGAGAAGAGAAACTAGCTGGACACTAAGTGTACATACACTCAAACTCTCTGCTTTTGACTAGATGTGATATGGCTAGTTGCTTCGAGGTCTCTGCCATCTTGACTTCCCCAAATTAATGGGCTATAATCTAGAACTTCGAGATAAAATAAATACCTTTACCCCTAAGAAGCTTTTGTCAAGGTGTTCTCTGGTATCAACTGGAATGAAACTAGGACACTGAGCAACATAGCCTAGTGTCTTTCCCTGCCATAGTTTATATCCATTTACAAACCACACACACACACACACACACACACACACACACACACACGCACGCACGCACGCACGCACGCACGCAGAGGATTGACAAATGTCTTTGCATAGACCAAGGCAGGTAGGCAGGCAGAAAGTGAAAAACTTTAAGAAAGGAGGCTTGATTTCTCCAGAGAAAGCCTGAGTTGTGTTGATTAGTACTGAGAAGTGCTTGTCTCATCCTGGTGATTGAGCAGTGGCTGGAGAGAAGTCTATGAAAGATGGGGAGAATACCCTTGGGAAATATAGTAGATGGGGCTCAACTTTTCAAGGCAAGTAGAGTTTCTGCAGGTCTATTGATTTTCTTTTTGAAATATCATTTGAGAGTCTTTCTCAAGTTTGTGAGTGAGAATGTTTTCAAGCAGGTTATGGCAAAGACATGTTTATGCTCATCACTGCTATTCCCAAGTTTTTGGTACTCACTGGCAGAATATGTTTCTATCCTTCATAGTGCTACCACTTACCAAGAAAAGATGCTGCTACTCCAATGATTTCTCCCATCATTTTAGCTTTTTCAGGGGGTCTTGGAAAGTAAGGAAAGGAAAGAGTGATTTTTTATTTTACCATTATGCTTTGAAAGACTTTCTGGTTTATAAAAAGTTTTTGAAGTTGGAGCACACGATTTTAAGATTAATAATAGTGATTTCAGTGACCTGTTATTACAGAAAAAGTTATAGTTCACCTGTAAGAGTAAATATAAAATAATTCTGGTACAAGGCAACAATGAAATCCTGTTTTTTTTTTTTTTGAACAAGGACAGCCCAGAACTGCATGGCGCTTTCTCCCTGGGAGAAAAATGGAGGCAGTGTGGGTTGAAATATCTTTGAAAATAACATGAGTCTCTTTAAACTTGCCCTAAAGATCAACTCAAGTTATAAAGATTTTTTTTATTGTTTTGCCTTTTTAGTGGGTGTGAAAACTCACCTGGGAAATTAGAAATGCTTCACTCATTTTCCTTAAATGAATAATTCAGGTTTTCCTAAGATTTAAGATTTTCTCTCTAGCTGTTGCAATCTGGTTGTTCCCTTCTTTGGATGAAGAATGGTCCAAGTAGGTCAGATGCTAGGTAGTCCATCTACTATGGAGGAATAAGAGTTTGAGTCTCTATATACTTTCAGGTATTTATAATTATGAAAAATGTCAAACTCAAATACAACCCAAAGGCTTTCTCCAATTAATTTACCTCTTTAGGGACCTTGACAAAGAGGCTGTGGAAACTATGATTTGATAAGTTGACAGTAAAAATCAGTGGAAAGCAAGTCATAGTGGAATGAATGAGGAGGCAAAAACTGTAAAAATGGTGTGAGGAAGCAGGTGAATGATCTCAAAGAATATAGAGGTGGAAAATCTGTGAGAAAGAAAAGAGAGGAAAGGATAAAAATTGTCACAAAGAAGGGGGAAACCAAGAAAGGTCCAAAAGAAGAGCAAAAAATAATAGGGAAGAAATATAAGGGAAGTGGTCTGATAATGTGGTCATGGAATGTAATTCTCTCATTCCCACCATCCTTGTTAGTTAAAAGAAATGGAAATGTGAGCTAATACATAGAACATGATTGTCTCATCAACCATATTTCTTAATGAAAAAGTGTATTAAAAATACAAAAAGGAGTTATATTCTATATTATTCTTCAGAATAATGACAATATCCTGAATACTGTAGATAATCTGATTCTCTAGCTTGCAGTTCCCTTATGCTGCTTTATCTGCCCAAGGATCAGTGTTTTGCAGCTCCACTAAACAAATATTATATAGTAATTCTCAGGCAAAATTTTAAGACAGTAGATGCTTGATATAGAAGGTCACATGTAAATATTTTCCCAATGTCTGAACTTTCCCTGTGGTGTTTCTGACTTTATACCTTTATTTACAACATTTACAAAATGTATTTTACTGGGAGGAGAAGGCACATGTCAGAATGCACTTTCTCTTAATATACATGAAACAGCCATTAGTTTCACCAAATTTTCTGTGTAAATGGAGAAATTTTAATTATAAATTATAAATTTCAAGGGTATGTGAGGCATACACTGTAATTTTCTATGAAAATGATCATGCACCTTGGATATCATACAAATGAAACCTTATGGCAAAGTCTTTGGGATCTTTGACTAATAGATGTGTTTAATGATGCTTTAACTCTTTTCCTGGAATAGGGAGTCATTAATGGTCTTGTGCATGCCTTATGTTTCTTTATACCTGGCAGATGTTGCCATGCAATATTTTTATAGATTTTGTATCACTTTTAGCTAGTCAGTCTTAGGCTATACTCCCCTACCTCTTATATCTTGTACCAACAGGGTAGAGACAGTACCAGATTTAAAAAGAAGCACAGAAAGCTTCTGTGCTTATATGCTCTTATCTCAGCACAATTAGAGAGTATAGAAATGCCATAAAACATATATACAACTAATATTATACAGATTGAACAGTTTACATTTAGCAATATAGATGTATATTCATATACATATATGCATTCAATAACAATTAATGAAAAATGCCATAAGTTTGAAGGATAGCAGGGAGGGATGTATAGGAGGATTTAGAGGGAGGAGATGGAAGGGAGAAAAGTTGTAATTACATTATAATCTCAAAAATTAAAAATAAGCACTTTGTTTCTTCCTTTTCTCATGTGGTCTTCATTTACCATGGTCTCCTATTCCTTGTCCTCCCTCTCTGTTCTTGATCCAGCTGGGATCTCCCGCTCCCACAGGCTCTCTTTCCCTCGACCCTTGCCCTTCATTACTCCCAATCATGTCCAGGTTGTTCATGTAGATCTCAGCCATTTTTCCATCATTGGGCGATCCTCGTGTCTTTCTTGGGGTCCTATTTTCCAGGAAGCCTCCCTGGTGATGTGAGTAGCAATCCAGTCATCCTTGTTCCACCTCTAGTATCCTCCTATGAGTGAATACATACCAAGTTTGTCTTTCTGAGTCTGGGTTACCTCACTCAGGATGATTTTTTCTAGATCCATCCATTTGCCTGCAAACCTCATGATGTCATTGTTTTTCTCTGCTGAGTAGTATTCCATTATGTATATGTACCACATTTTATTTATCCATTCTTCAGGCATCTAGGTTGTTTCCAGGTTCTGGCTATTACAAACAATGCTGATATGAACATAGCTGAGCAAGTGCTCTTGTGGTATGATTGAGCATTTCTTGGGTATATGCCCAAGATACCCCCACAATAGACTGCTGGCAATGGTCGAGAGACAGCCTTAATTGATGGCCAAACACCCTAATTGTGGAGCTAGAAACTCCATCCAAGGACTGAGGAATCTGGATGCAGAGTTCCACCGCTAGGCCCCGGGTGGAGCTCTGGGAGTCTAATTAGCAAGAAAGAGATTTTATATGAGTGAGAATTGTTGAAACCAAGGTTAGATAAAGTACAGAGACAAATAGCCAAACGAATGGAAACACATGAACTATGAACCAAAGGCTGAGGGGCCTCCAACTGGATCAGGCCCTCTGAATAGTTGAGACAGTTGATTGGCTGGATCTGTTTGGGAGGCATCTAGGTAGTGGTACCAGGTCCTGTGCTCATTGCATGAGTTGGCTGTTTGAAACCTGGGACTTATGCAGGGTCGCTTGGCTCAGTCTGGGAGGAGGGGACTGGACCTGCCTGGACTGAATCTACCAGGTTGATCTAGGTCCTGGGGGAGGCTTTGCCCTGGAGGAGGTGGGAATGGAGGGTGGGCTTAAGGGAAGGGGAGGTGGGTAGGAGAGGGGAGAACGAGGGAATCCGTGGCTGATATGTAGAACTGAATGCTATTGTAAAATAAAATAAAAGGAAAAAAAATAAAAATAAGAAGTGAAAGCATGCAAAAATTATAAACCCTTTTTCTCTCACACACCACATTCTGTGTTAGAATTGTAAAAATATTATGTTCTTCCAGGCAGTGGTGGTGCACGGCCTTAATCCCAGCACTCGGGAGGCAGAGGCAGGTGGATCTCTGTAAATTCAAGGATCTTACAAGGATCAATCAAGCCTGGGCTACAGATTGAGTTCAGGAAAGGTTCTAAAGCTAAACAGAGAAATCCTGTCTTAAAAAAATTGTTTGAGCCGGGCGGTGGTGGTGCACGCCTTTAATCCCAGCACTCGGGAGGCAGAGCCAGGCAGATCGCTGTGAGTTCGAAGCCAGCCTGGGCTACCAAGTGAGCTCCAGGAAAGGTGCAAAAAAAAAAAAATTGTTTGATGAAACAAATGAAATCTGAAGTGATTATAAAACACTTTATTCATAACAGGATAGATACATGAATAGTTTACTGTATTCAAATAACATGCACCAATCACATCCTGTTCAGGTTTACCTTTCTAGCATATTAGTTAATGAAAATCCACAAGATTTGAAAGTGCAACTGTTTAAACATTCTGTTATTAGTTGATAGGCACTCATTCAGGCTTCAGTTCTCCAATATAATCAATATTATGAGTGATTATAGTAGGCATGGTAAAAAGAAAAGGTACAGATGTGATATTAAACACAACTATGGGCTATTAAATTATACAAAAATGCATTAATAGCTATATTAAGATATTTCACTAATTTACAAACAGTTTTATTAGCTACTCACAATGGCAATGCCTGTATTACTCAAAAGTTGTAAATGTGAATTTTCCATCAACTAGAGGTTTCTTCTGAGAGCAAAATATTTTGCAGTCAAGTAAAGGTCCATCTAGTGACAAATGTCAGCCAAATCCCTGACCTGGCCTCCTCATATCTGAGAGTGTCTGAAAAGTGGAAGGAGTTAATGGGGCCTTTTCTCCCACCCATCAGATTTCCTTATAATCTCTTATCTAATCTGTTGGGGGGGATGTTCATTTTTATTTTAAAGTGAAAAGTGACCCGAGGAAGAAGTTATATGGACTATTGCAGTTGAGTTTTTAATTTCAATTCTTGCTAAATGATGACCTAGATTTTTAAGAATTTTACATTTTCTCAGATCTATATGCCTTCTGTGGGTCAACACTGACACCAATAAAGAAGAGCTCTATGCACTAGTGGGATGATTTATCAAGAAGGCAAATAAGGAATTGGGCTTAGATATGTTATGTTATCTAGCCATGGCATTTACTATGATGAGTTCCTTTAACTCTTCTGGATATTAGGGATTTTTACATCTAACTATAAGGATAAGAACCATTGCACCATGGAGCTACATATTGATAGTAGTAAGGATTACGAAGTCAAACATGAGTCAACTTGATATCTGGTAGATATGATGGTGAACCTCAACTGTCAGGTTGACATACCTGGAAAGAGGGATCCTCAACTGAGGGTTACCTACATTATATTGGCCTGTGGGCATGCCATATGGCATTTTCTTGATTGATTATCACTGTATGAAGACATGTCCCACTGTGCTTGGTATTGTGCCTAGACACGTATTAGAGAGCTAAGACAGAGGATGTTAACTAGTGACAGTGTTCCTCCATGGTTACTGATTCAGTTCTTGCTTGGCCTTCCTTTGATGATTGACGATAAGACAATTTTTTTTCCTAAATTTTCCTCCCAAATTTTCATTTGCTATTGGTGTTTATTACAGACTCAGAAGCAAAACTAGAACACTGAGGTACTTTTGAATATAAGAGAATAATACACAAAAAGCAAAAGGAGAAATTATTCAAATAGTAATGTTGAAGAGAGAAACGCTAGTTTTATTTCCATGAATACTTTATCTGTATAAGAATTCAACAAGGATTGAGCACTCACCTCATTGCTTTAGGTTTTTGTTTACTGGAGATGAGGTCTCAGGTATCCCAGGCTGGCCTCAAAACTGCTACTTAAGAAAGTAAGACCTTGACATTCCTTTCAAGTCTACCTCCCAAGTGCCAGGACTGCAGGTGGTGTGTGTTACTGTGCCCTCTCTTATTTCTTAAGTTCTTAGTCACTTGATTATCAAAACACATTTGATACCTATCATGTATTTGGCAGCATGGATTCACTATGACACTTATAAGAAAGTTAAGATCAGTACAAGGCCATAAATAACTTCCTTTTCCAGGAAGAGAGATGAGGCAGTATTATATACAACTATTAGTCAGTGGTCTCAAAGAGCTTGCCATAAGAATTTCATTTATGTCAGACTCAAGATGCTCTAATCAAATTAGCTGAGAAAATTGCACAGTGTACATCTTCTCTACCATAAAAAGTCAAAAATTAAAAACTTTCTGAAAATTCTCAGGATCTTGTGTAATTGGTATCAATCCACATGTCATGAAAAATAATTTCCTTCCTTTATGTTTATTTTTTCTTCAACTAACCCGCTATGGATAATGTGTGAGAACATTGCTGAATAAAATACCATTTGTAGTATGCTGTTGTAAATCAAAGTGGGAAAGAAGAAGCAACATAGGGAGGGAGTTTTGAGAATGGATAATGGAGTGCTGTGTTCACAGAGTCAGGGTGGTGGAGAAATCACTTATTTTTTCCACAAGGGACTGGGGGACTATGGGAAGAGCCTTGCTGAGGTGATACTTCAAGAATGTTTAAGGAATGTGAATGGAGAAACAAGCTAGAGGAGACACAGGGTGCAGAATTATATAGAATATAGAATATTGACCTATATCTTTAAAAAGAATGTGATTTATTTTTTTGGCTTCAGCAACTGCAAGAAATCTTTTAAAAGTTAAATCTTTTGAAAATAAATCTGAGATATGCTAAAGCACAGAACACCATAAACAGAGTAAGTGAAATGTCTTCTGTACTATGAAATACTGGGTTAGAAATCAGATCATGGGATATATATATATATGAATATATATATGAATTTACATATGAATATGCATATATATATATGGGCAACAAGTGCTCTTAAATGCCGAGCCATCTCTCCAACACTCAAAACCTTTATGATATAAACTTTATGAAGATACAAATTACATTTTCATATTTTATAATAAAAACACATATGCAGTGGTTCTCCACCTATGTGTTGTGATCCCTTTGGGGAGTCAGATGTCCCTTTCACAAGGGTTATCTCAGACCATTGGAAAACACAGATATTTATGTTATGATTCATAACAGTAGCAAAATTACATTTTTGATGTAACAATGAAAACAGTTTTATGGTTGGGGTCACCACAGCATGAGGAACTGATTTGAAGTGTCACAGCATTAGGAAGATTGAGAACCACTGTCATATGCAAAAATGGGAGTGAAAATATCCTGAGAAGCATAAAGCATTCCCTAGTGTCTGTATAGGTCCATTTCCTTTTGCAAAATGTAAGAAGTATGATTCTCTTAATAATTGTATTTATCTCTTATTAAATTTCTTGTAAACATTAGCTAGTATTCATCATGTCTAATGTTCATAATAATAAATTTGCAACAATGTTCAAGCTTGAAATGACAGTGTGGTGTAATATTTGCTGAGGTTAGGGTAGGGTGGGGATATTTTACAGAAGCACACGGTTGACTTGGCTTGAATGGATTGCAAAGCAATGGCAGAGTTGTCAGGATGCATTTCTATTAAAGGTGCCTTTTTTATTAATAGCCTGGAAAAAGAAAGAACTTATTCTAGGTTTTATGTCAGTCAGAATTTTAGACCTGACTTAGAATCAAGACAAGGATTGTCTTTCTTTTCCATGCTCCAGTGCTTTCCTGACTTACAGAGATGTGTCCACAAGAGGCAGCATTATCTTGCAGCTTGCTCTCTGAATCAGTGTGTGCTGTGCTATGAGCTACAGTGACATTTGCTCGCCTATGTCAGTAAGCTGCTACCATAAATATACATTTTGGATCAACCTAAGTGCTCACTGATAGATAAAGAAAACACAGTGCATAAATATATGCCTCCACACTCTCAGGAGATATTTATATCCAACTATGAAAATAAATCCTCACTGTCATTTGCAACAAGGATTAAGAGTGCTTATGCTAAGTGTAATAAGCCAGACACAGACAGATCACTTCCACATGTTCTTACTCATCTTAGGAAACTACAATATCAAACTCACAGGAGTATGGGGAGCAACACTAAACACTGAATCCTGAAAGAGTCTGGTGTGGGAGTGGGAAGAGGTTAGGTAAAGGTCAACAAAACAAAGACTTGAAAAGTTAGTTGTGTTTTTCTACATCATAGTAAAATAAATATTGTCTAAAAATCTGTTATGTTTCAAAATACCTAGAAAATGCAATAGAATCTCTTAAGACCCTCTTTTTGTATCAACTTAACATAAAACTAATATCAGGAGATTCAAGAGGGTTCCTGACACCAAAAAAATGACTAACAATTGAGGACATGAAAATATTTATTAACCTGACTATTTCAAATGCACAAGTGTGCCAAATTACCTACTATGCTTCATAGACATGTACACATAATGTATTAATAAAAATAAATGGAGACATCCCCATAAATTGTTCTTTATGGGAGTCAATTGCAATAATTTCCAGTTCAAATACCTCAGAGCCACTTTTGGCTACCATGTTCCTTTCTTAACAGACCCTATTTAGTTCTTGTGATCATGTTTCCAGAATATCAGGGGTTGTGGCATCAAGAAAAATTGGGCAAATCATGGCTGCAAGCCCTTGAAGACCAAATAAAACTATCATGTAGTTAGTAGGCCTCAGCTTTAATCTATTCTAACATTTTCATGCTATATATCAAAAGAGGTGCAAGGAAAGCAATCAACTCATCAAATCACATGAGAAATTAGTGACAGCCGCTTGGGACACCAGCACCAAAACCAGGGCTCTCTGATCCCCAGTTCTCCTAGCGTAAATGGACTCATGTCACTCTTACTATTTGCTTTGCCTTCAACTACTATTCCTGCTTCCTACACTGTTGTGATTTCATCAACAGGAACTGATGAGTCTTTCCAGTCTTCCATTCTCTCAGTTCTAACAGTTTCTAGAGAATCTGTCTGATTGATCATCATCATTCACCACCACCTCTACCTGGTTAGGTGGATCTCCTTGCTCTTTGATGATGATAGATAGTCCGCTTCTCTTGTTGTCTCTACAGAGAAGAATATATGCTTCATAAAAATTGACTATTTCACTCTTGTCTTTTTACCTATCCAGTCTTTGGTACTCCTCACACCTCTGTGGTTATATACAAGCAGATGATTTCCACACCAATGACTGCTGTCTTGGATGAATATTAAAAAAAAAATCTCACTGTGCACAATTTAATTTATGACTGAGCTCTCTGCTTTGGCTTTGATATACCTTTTTTTTTAATACTCAAGAATGTTTGCCACATACACTAGTAATAGCCATGTAGTAATCATTTGCTCATTTAGTTTAGCCAAACCTTTTGTTCAATTCTGTTCAGTAGTCAAGGGTATAATGGAGGCATGTGCCAGAGTATTGCCTATTTTAGTATTTTTTCATTATATTTAAAGATCCTCATACTGCCTTTCTTTTTACTTTCTACTTACTTTGTTTCACTTATCAGAATGCCATTGCAATACATTTTTGAGGCCCTGCTTTTTTTCTTCATTCATCCTATAACTAATATCAGGAAATCCAATATGTAGGTGAATGAAGAAAAGGCATTCCATCCATTTGAGGATTATAGTAAAGATGGACTAGGAAATCAATGAAAACTATGTAATGTGATGTATATTATGATGGAATTAAAGACAGTGGTTATATCAAGTCAGAGGTGAAGTCACAGGTCTCTAACTCTTCTGTGGAGAAGAGAAGGAATATCTTCACCTAGTAACAGGTACTTTGGATGGATGCTGTGTATTGGCAGGGAAATGAGGATTTTTCAGTTTTCAATCTGGCAAACTGGGGAGTGAGTGAATCTTGTCACTCTTATGAGCACAGGGTGAAGACTGGAGTGATTTGAATGTGCAATGTTCCTTATAGGTTTGAGTGTTGGAGCACTTGGTCATCAGCTAGTAGTGCTGTGTTTAGAAGGTTGTGGGACCGTTGAGAGGTTGAAGCTCACTGGAGAAAATAGGTCCCTATGGTTGGACCTTCAGATTTTATAGCCAGACCCTTCCTGACCTGTGGTGGTATTGTGTTCCCCAAAATATTGTGTACTCTAATAAATTTATCTGGGGTCAGAGAACAGACAGCCACTAGATACAAAGGCTAGAAAATGGTGGCACTCACACCTTTAATCCTAGCATTCCAGAGATAGAAATCCCTCTGGATCTCTGTGAGTTCAAGGCCACATTGGAAATAGCCAAACATGGTGACAAGCCTTTAATCCCAGAAAGCCAGCCTTTAATTCCAGGGAGTGGTGGTAGAAAGCAAAAAGATATATAAGGCGTGAGGACCAGAAGCTAGAAGATTTTGGCTGGTTGAGCATTCAGGCTTTTGAGCAGTAATTCAGCTGAGACCAATTCCGGATGAGGACTCAGAGGCCTCCAGTCTGGGGAGACAAGACCAGCTGAGGATCCAGTGAGGTGAGATAGCTGTGGCTTGTTCTGTCTCTCTGATCTACCAGCATGGACCCCAATAACTCGCCTCAGGTTTGATTTTATTAATAAGAACTTTTAAGATTCATGCTACACTGACCTGTCTCTGCTTCTTGATAGAATTAACTCAACTAGGGACCCAATGTCACGGCTGCTGTGTCTTCTCGCCTTTGTTGACCTTATCTCCTAGGATTGTAATGCAAAATTAGGTATTCTGTTACATTGTTTCTTGACACCTATTCACATGCAGCAACAAGAAAAGGGAGTAACACTTTGGAAAAGGTAAATTATGTAGAAAACATACAACCTTTCATGAAAATTGGGACCAGTTCAATACAAAAATTCCAGTTGGAATTTCACTGTATCAATCTCATGTAATCTTACCAGAAAAAGATGAAATTTTGCAACATTTTAAGTGTGGCATTTGATATAAAAACTTAGAAGTTGATAGAGAAATTAATATTATAAATATTATAATAATATCCATATATGACTTGGTAGTTAAGAGAATTGCTGAGTATTTTTGAGCAAGTCACTTGTTAAATCCTTGTTTCAGATACAATTTTATAACAGAATCAATTTGCTGGAAGGCAAAATAGGCTGCAGGTGGGGACAAAGCAAGAATAATATAATTTCAACAAAACTAAAGGTCAAAATATAAAATAAAATATATAGTAAGAGATTGGGATGCCAACTGAAAATATGAGTGAACTCAGCAAACAGATGGCTTATTTCATGGAACTGTTTAATTTTTTGTTTGTGAATTGCAATTTCTAGATGTTGTGTTGACAAGAATATATATTTTAAAATACATACACCCAGTCACCTTTCCACTAGACTGAAAACTTAAATATGTAAATGTGGAGAGGCTATCTCAAAACTGCTATGAGTTAGGAAGTGATAATTTCTCTATACAATGTATGCAAAACACTTCAACTTAAATATGCTAGTGGAATGATACTGGAAGAAGATTGCAAGAGTTGACATCAGCATAGAACATGATATGACAAGGAATTAAAGGCAAACATTCTACTTTGTTGTGTTTTTCTTTAAAAGTACAAGAGAGAGAAAGAGACACGTGAAAAATGGAGCATGGACCACATTTGTGTATAACTGGCTGAGTGAGCAACATTAGAAAGCAATTCTGCTGGAAGACCTGAGGATTCCTATCCTAGTGAAATGAGCAGAGAGCCTGGCTAATGTCCCTGGAAGCAGCCACTGAGCAGGTGGGGTAGTAAACTGCCAACATGTGTACATGCCATGGAATAGTAGCCAAAACAAAAGTTGGATTCCGATATCTGGCTTCTGGAACTTTATTTTTTCTCTTTATCAAGACAGAAAAGAAACAGAAAGAAAGCTAATTGTGGTATTAACAAAGCTGTGGCTACCTCTTAATTCCTTTAGAAGATGGAATCACATTCAGCTTTTTAAAATTTGATTTATCCAAGGCATCTATGAGCTGCAAGAACAGCAAAACTTCCTATAGCAGTGAATGGAAAGGGAGGACATTCCAGAAGGCTACAGTCACCTTATTAGTCTGTATAAGCTTCTTCTCAATAGCGTTGATTTGAAGCATCAAGGGAAAGCAAGAGAGCGGGTGGTATAGGAAAAGAGTACTTTAGAAAGGGTGGAATGTTGATTCTAATCATGGACAATAACAGCTTTCTATTTTTAAAGATTTATTTTTATTTTAGTGATCTGTATGCTTGAATGTCTGTATGTGGATGTGTGCATATAAGTCCAAGTACTTGGGGAAGCCCAAAGAGGGTATCAGTCTCCTGGAGCTGGAATTAGAAGTGGTCATGGCTGTCCACTGAGGATGCTGGGAACTGAAGGTCCTTTGCAAGAGCAAGTGTTTTTTTTTTTTTTTTTTATTTTTTTATTTTAAGTAAATTTATTTTACAACATCATTTAGTTCAACATAATAGCCACAGATTCCCCTGTTCTCCCACTCTCGCCCCCCTCCCCCTCCCCCCATCCCACCCCCCATTCCCACCTCCTCCAGATCAAGGTCTCCCCTGAGGACCGGGATCGACCTGGTAGACTCAGTCCAGCCAGGACCAGTCCCCCCTCCCAGACCGAGCCAAGTGTCCCTGCATATGTCCCAGGATTCAAACAGCCAACTCATGCAACAAGCCCAGGACCCGGCACCAACACACGGCTGCCTCCCAAACAGATCAAGCCAAATGACTGTCTCACCCGTTCAGGGGGCCTGATGCAGTTGGGGCCCCTCAGCCTTTGGTTCATAGATCCTGTGCTTCCATTCGTTTGGCTATTTGTCCCTGTGCTTTATCCAACCCTGGCTTCAACAATTCTCGCTCATATAAACCCTCTTCTTTCTCACTAATTAGACTCCCAGTGCTCCACCAGGGCCCAGCCATGGATGTCTGCATCCAGATTCCTCAGACCTTCCTTGGATGGGGTTTATGGCACAACTAACAGGGTGTCTGGCCATCCCATCACCAGGGTAGGTCAGTTCCTGCCGTCTCTCGTCCATTGCCAGCAGTCTTTTCTGGCAGTATCTTTGTGGATCTCCGTGGGCCTCCCTAGCTCTCTGCTTCCTCCCTTCTCATGTGGTCTTCATTTACCATGGTCTCCTATTCGTTGTTCTCCCTCTCTTTTCTTGATCCAGCTAGGATCTCCCACTCTCTTTCCCTCGACCGTCGCTCTTCATTGTTCCCACTCATGACCAGGCTGTTCATGTAGATCTCATCCATTTCTCCATGTCTTTTTTGGGGTCCCGTTTTCCAGGTAGCCTCACTGGTGATGTGAGTAGCAGTTCAGTCATCCTTGTTCCACATCTAGTATCTTCCTATGAGTGGGTACATACCATATTTGTCTTTCTGAGTCTGGGTCACCTCACTCAGGATGATTTTTTCTAGATCCATCCATTTGTCTGCAAACCGTATGATGTCATTGTTTTTCTCTGCTGAGTAGTATTCCATTGTGTATATGTGCCACAATTTCTTTATCCATTCTTCAGTTGAAGGGCATCTAGGTTGTTTCCAGGTTTTGGCTATTACAAACAATGCTGATATGAACATAGCTGAGCAAGTGCTCTTGTGGTATGATTGAGCATTTCTTGGGTATATGCCCAAAAGTGGTATAGCTGGATCTTGGGGGAGATTGATTCCCAATTTTCTAAGAAAGCGCCATATTGATTTCCAAAGTGGTTGTACAAGTTTGCATTCCCACCAGCAGTGGATGAGAGTTCCTCTAGCTCCACAACCTCTCCAGCATAAAGTGTCTTCAGTGTTTTTGATCTTAGCCATTCTGACAGGCGTAAGGTGGTATCTCAGAGTTGTTTTGATTTGCATTTCCCTGATGATTAGGGATGTTGAGCAGTTCCTTAAATGTCTTTCAGCCATTTGGGTTTCCTCTGTTGAGAATTCTCTGTTTAATTCTAAAGCCCATTTCTCAATTGGACTGTTGGTCGTTTTGATGTCTAATTTCTTGAGTTCCTTATATATTCTGGATATCAGTCCTCTGTCACCTGTGGGGTTGGTGAAGATCTTTTCCCATTCAGTAGGCTGTCGCTTTGCCTTGTTGACCGTATCCTTTGCTCTACAAAAGCTTCTCAGTTTCAGGAGGTCCCATTGATTGATTGTTTGTCTCAGTGTCTGCGCTACTGGTGTTATATTTAGGAAGTGATCTCCTATGCCAATGCGTTCAAGATTACTTCCTACTTTCTCTTCTAGCAGGTTTAGAGTGGCTGGATTTATGTTGAGGTCTTTGATCCACTTGGACTTAAGTTTTGTGCACGGTGACAGATATGGATCTATTTGCAGCCTTCTACACGTTGATATCCAGTTATGCCAGCACCATTTGTTGAAGATGCTTTCTTTTTTCCATTGTACACTTTTGGCTTCTTTGTCAAAAATTATATGTCCATAGGTGTGTGGGTTAATGTCAGGGTCTTCAATTCGATTCCATTGGTCCACATGTCGGTTTTTATGCCAATACCAAGCTGTTTTTATTACTGTAGCTCTATAGTAGAGCTTGAAGTTAGGGATTGTGATGCCTCCAGAAGTTGTTTTATTGTACAGGTTTCTTTTAGCTATTCTGGGTTTTTTGTTTTTCCATATGAAGTTGAGTATTATTCTTTCCAGGTCTGTGAAGAATTGTGTTGGTATTTTGATGGGGATTGCATTGAATCTGTATATTGCTTTTGGTAAGATTGCCATTTTTACTATGTTAACCCTGCCTATCCATGAGCATGGGAGATCTTTCCATTTTCTGACATCTTCTTCAATTTCTTTTTTCAGGGACTTAAAGTTCTTGTCATATAGGTCCTTCACTTGCTTGGTTAGTGTTACCCCAAGGTATTTTATGTCATTTTTGGCTATTGTAAAGGGTGATGTATCTCTAATTGCCTTCTCATCTTCTTTGTCCATTGTATATAGGAAGGCTACTGATTTTTTTGAGTTGATCTTGTATCCTGCTATGTTGCTGAAGGTGTTTATAAGCTTTATCAATTCCTGGGTGGAATCTTTGGGGTCACTAAAGTATACTATCATGTCATCTGCAAATAGGGAAAGCTTGACTTCTTCCTTTCCAATTTGTATCCCCTTAATCTCCTTATGTTGTCTTATTGCTCTGGCTAGAACTTCAAGTACTATATTGAATAAGTATGGGGAGAGTGGACAGCCTTGCCTCGTTCCTGATTTTAGTGGAATTGCTTTGAGTTTCTCTCCATTTAATTTGATGTTGGCTGTTGGTTTGCTATATATTGCCTTTATTATGTTTAGGTATGTTCCCCGTATTCCTGATCGCTCCAAGACTTTTATCATGAAGGGGTGCTGGATTTTGTCAAATGCCTTTTCTGCATCTAGTGAGATGATCATGTGGTTTTTTTCTTTGAGTTTGTTTATATGGTGTATTACGTTGATGGACTTTCGTATGTTGAACCACCCTTGCATCCCTGGGATGAAGCCTACTTGATCATGGTGGATAATTGTTCTGATGTGTTCTTGGAGTCTGTTTGCCAATATTTTATTGAGTATTTTTGCATCAATGTTCATGAGGGAGATCGGTCTGTAGTTCTCTTTCTTTGTTGTATCCTTGTTTGGTTTAGGAATCAGGGTAATTGTAGCCTCATAAAAGGAGTTTGGTAATGTTCCTTCTGTTTCTATTATGTGGAACAATTTAGAGAGTATTGGTATTAACTCTTCTTTGAAGATCTGGTAGAATTCTGCGCTGAAACCATCTGGTCCTGGGCTTTTTTTGGTTGGGAGACTTTTAATGACTGTTTCTATTTCCTTAGGGGTTATTGGGCTATTTAAATAGTTTATCTGGTCTTGATTTAACTTAGGTATGTGGTACTTATCCAGAAAAATGTCCATTTCTTTTAGGTTTTCCAGTTTTGTGGAGTAGAGGTTTTTGAAATATGACCTTATAATTCTCTGGATTTCCTCAATGTCTGTTGTTATGTCCCCCTTTTCATTTCTGATTTTGTTGATTTGGATTCTCTCTCTCTGTCTTTTGGTTAGTTTGGATAAGGGCTTGTCTATCTTGTTGATTTTCTCAAAGAACCAACTCTTTGTTTCATTAATTTTTTGTATTATTCTCTTAGTTTCTAATTTATTAATTTCCCCTCTCACTTTGATAATTTCCTGGCGTCTATTCTTCCTGGGAGACTTTGCTTCTTCTTGTTCTAGAGCTTTCAGGTGTGCTGTTAAGTCACTAGTGTGAGATTTCTCCAACTTCTTTATGTGGGCATTTAGTGCTATGAATTTCCCTCTTAGCACTGCTTTCATTGTGTCCCATAAGTTTGGGTATGTGGTGTCTTCATTTTCATTGATCTCTAGGAAGTCTTTAATTTCTTTCTTTATTTCTTCCTTAACCCATTGGTGATTTAGTTGAGCATTATTCAGTTTCCATGAGAAAGTAGGTTTTCTGTAGTTTTTGTTTTTGTTGAGATCTAACTTTAACCCATGGTGGTCTGATAGAACACAGGCGGTTATTCTAATTGTTTTGTATCTGTTGAGATATGCTTTGTGGCCAAGTATGTGGTCAATTTTAGAGAAAGTTCCATGGGGTGCTGAGAAGAATGTATATTCTTTCTTGTTAGGATGGAATGTTCTGTAGATATCAATTAGGTCCAATTGGGTCATGATATCAGTTAAGTCCTTTATTTCTCTGTTAAGTTTCGATTTGGGAGATCTGTCCAGTGGTGAAAGTGGGGTGTTGAGATCTCCCACTATTAATGTGTGGGGTTTTATATGTGGTTTAAGCTTTAGTAATGTTTCTTTTACATATGTGGGTGCCCTTGTGTTTGGGGCATAAATGTTCAGAATTGAAACTTCATCTTGGTGGATCTTTCCTGTGATGAATATGTAATGTCCTTCTTTATCTCTTTTGATTGATTTTAGTTTGAAGTCTATTTTGTTGGATATCAGTATGGCTACCCCTGCTTGTTTCTTAAGACCATTTGATTGGAAAGTCTTTTCCCAGCCTTTTATTCTTAGGTAGTGTCTGTCTTTGAATTTGAGATGTGTTTCTTGTATGCAGCAGAAAGTTGGGTTCTGCTTTCGTATCCATTCTGTAAGTCTATGTCTTTTTATAGGTGAATTAAGTCCGTTGATATTAAGGGATATTAACGACCAGTGATTGTTCATCCCTGTCATTTTTGGTGGTAGTGTGTGTGTACTTCCCTTCTTTGGGGTTTACTGTTGTGGCTTTATCTATTGCCTGTGTTTTCAAGTGTGTATCTGACTTCCTTAGGTTGGAATTTTCCTTCTAGTGCTTTCTGTAGGGCTGGGTTTGTGGATAGGTATTGTTTAAATCTGGCTTTGTCTTCGAATGTCTTGTTCCTTCCGTCTATGATGATTGAAAGTTTTGCTGGGTATATTAGTCTGGGCTGACATCCATGGTTTCTTAGTGTCTGCATTACATCTGTTCAGGTCCTTCTGGCTTTCAAAGTCTCCATGAGAAATCGGGTGTTATTCTGATGGTTTACCTTTATAGGTCACTTGGCCTTTTTCCTTGGCTGCTCTTAATATTCTTTCTTTATTCTGTACATTTAGTTGTTTAATTATTATGTGTCGAGGGGACTTTTTTTGGGGGTCTAGTCTGTTTGGTGTTCTATAGGCTTCTTGTATCTTCATAGGCATTTCCTTCTTTAAGTTGGGAAAGTTTTCTTCTATAATTTTGTTGAATATATTTTCTGTGCCTTTGAGTTGATATTCTTCACCTTCTTCTATCCCTATAATTCGTAGGTTTGGTCTTTTCATGGTGTCCCAGATTTCTTGGACATTTTGGTTCATGACTTTGTTGGCTTTAGTGTTTCCTTCGACTGATGAAACTATTTCTTCTACTGTATCTTCAATGCCAGAAATCCTCTCTTCCACCTCTTGCATTCTGTTGGTTATACTTGCATCCGAAGTTCCTGATCTTTTACTCAGGTTTTCTATTTCCAGCATTCCCTCTGTTTGTGTCTTCTTTATTTTTTCAATTTCCTTTTTCAGTTCTTGGCCTGTTTCCTTTGTTTGTTTCATTGCTTTTTCATGATTTTCTTTCAGTGTTTTATTGTTTTCTTCCAGGACTTTAATGTTTTCTTCCAGGACTTTAATGTTTTCTTCCAGGAATTTATTTTTTTCTTGGAGGGCTTTATTGTTTTCTTCTAATTTGTTTGCTCTTTCCTCTAGTTGTTTATAGCGTTCTTCCAATTTCCTTGTCTTTTCCTCTACACAAGCCTCTACCTTCTTCATGAAGTTACTCATAAGGCTACTTTCTTCTGCTTCTTCCAATTTTTGGTGTTCAGGTCTAGATGTTGGAGGCGGGCTAGGTTCTGGTGATGCTGTATTGCTCTTCATTTTGCTGTATGTACTTCTGCCTTGACGTCTGCCCATCTCCTTGTGGTTCTTTCTTCGTCTTATCAGTGTACTTGTTTCAGAAAGAGCTGACAGATTCAGGAAGACTCTCTCTTTTGTCCAAAAGGGAGTTCTCTTGTCCAACTCTCTGGTCCAGAAGGGAAGTCCGGGGCGGGCTCTGGTCCAGAATGGCAATCGGGAGCAGGCTGGGAGCTGGGGGCTGGTCTCTAAGTCTCAGGAAGTGGCTGGAGTCGCGGGCAGATGGGCGTGGGGGCAGGGCGCGGAGATTGCAGGGGCTGCCGGGGGCTTGGAAAAGGGATCCCTCCCGATGGGGCTAGAAGGGGAGCTGTCCGGTGGCCAGAACCTGGTGCCAAGTTGGGCAGGTCTTCCCGGGTGTCCAGGGATTGGGTCCGGGTTGGATCTGGGTACTCACCTCTGACCAGAAGGAAGTCTGGGGCAGGCTGGGAGCTGGGGCCGGTCTCTAAGTCTCAGGAAGTGGCTGGAGTCTCAGGCAGATGGGCGTGGGGGCGGGGCGCAGAGATTGCAGGGGCTGCCGGGGGGCTTGGAAAAGGGGATCCCTCCCGGTGGGGCTAGAAGGGGAGCTGTCCGGTGGCCAGAGCCTGGTGCCAAGTTGGGCAGGTCTTCCCGGAGTGAGAGCAAGTGTTTTTTTTTTTTTTTTTTTTTTCTTTATTAAGAAATTTTCTACTCATTCCACATACTATCCATGGATACGCCTCCTCCCTCCTCCCACCCCCCAGTCCTCTTTCCCAAGCCACCCTGCATCCCTACATCCCCCAAATTGAGGTCTCCCATGGGGAGTTAGCAGAGCCCAGCACACTGAGCCTAGGCAGGTCCAAGGTCCTTCTCACTGTACCAAGGCTGTGCAAGGTGTCACACCATAGGCACCGGGTTGCAGAAGTCTGCCTGTATACCAGGGACAGATCCCGATCCCCCTGCCTGGGTGCCCCCCAAACAGTTCGAGCCAAACAACTATCTTCCGTTTCCAGAGGGCCTAGTCCAGTCCCGTGGGGGCTCCACAGCCACCAGTCCACAGTTCATGGGTTTCCACTAGTGTGGCCTGTCATCTCTTCACGTCCTTCCATCGTGATCTCGAAGTCAATCACCTGCAGTATCTCTCCTCTCTCTCATCAATTGGATTGCCAGAGCTCAGCCTGGTGCCTGGCCGTGGATCTCTGTATCTGCTTCCATCAGTCACTGGACAAAGGCTCTATGATGAAAGCTAGGTTATTTGCTAGGCTGGTCACCAGAATAGACCGGTCCAGGGTCCAGGCACCTCTGGACCACTGCCCCCAGACCAAGGTGGGGTCAACCTTGTGGATTCCTGAGAGCCTCCCCAGCACACTGCCTCTACCTATTCCCATGATGTCCTCATCTATCATGGTATCTCCCTCCCTGCCCTCCCACTCTGTCCCTCTTCTAGCTTGAACTTCCCACCTCCCTATGTTCTCATTCCCCACTCCTCACCCTCCACCACGACCCCCACACCCAGTCCACTCATGTAGATCTCATCCACTTCTCTTTCACAGGGTCATCCATGTATCCCTCCTAGGGTCTTTCCCTGTTAGCTAGACTCTCTGGATTTGTGGGTTGCAGTCTTGCCATCCCTTTCCTCACATTTAGTATCCACTTATGAGTGAGTATATACTATGTTTGTCCATCTGAGTCTGGGTTACCTCACTCAAAATGGTATTTTCTAGTTCCATCCATTTGCCTGCAAATTTCATGATATTATTGTTTTTTACTGCTGAGTAGTACTCCATTGTGTATATGTGCCATATTTTCTTTATCCATTCTTCAGTTGAAGGGCATCTAGGTTGTTTCCAGGTAAGACCAAATGGCAGCCTACAGAATGGGAAAAAAAAATCTTCACCAACCCCACATCTGACAGAGGGCTGATATCAAAAATATATAAAGAACTCAAAAAGCTAGACATCAAAATACTGAACAACCCAATTAAAAAATGGGCTACAGAGCTTAACAGAGAATTCTCAACAGAAGAATCTCAAATGGCTGAAAGGCATTTAAGGAATTGCTTCTTAAAGAATTTCTTACATGATAGAACTTCTTCAGATGGGTAGTGTTACCTGACTGAAGTTACTAATACAGAAGCTAAGAAGGATATGTTTGTTAGTTTTAATTGCCACCTTGGGACAATCTTTAATTACATGGGAATGAAGTCTAAATGATAGACTGTATACATTAACTTGGTCTGTGGGAATGTCTGTGAGGGATTGTCATGAGTACATAAATTGTTGTGAGAAGATCTGCCTACTGTCGGTGGTACCATCCCCCAAGCAAGGGATTCTGAATCATGTGAGAGCAGAGAAATGGAGCTGAGTACAAGCATTCACGTACTATTTTTCCTTTGTTTCTGATTAAGGTTATGGAGTGAGCAGCTCCTGCAAGTTCCTGTTGATGCTGCAGTTTCCCCAGTAAAATAGTCTGTAACCTTTACCTCTAAGCTGAAATAAACCCTTTATCCCCAAAGTGCCTTTGTAGGATAAAATTAAGATAAGAGATTAAATTTTGTTTCTAGAGAGAAATAAACATTAAGTATGAAAATGCACCCCAAATATCAATGCTATTAAGTTTAGCAACCTTGACCTGCTAGTCCCAGGTTCCATCCATAAGCACAGGAGACTCCCTTCCAAATTGAACAATTCAACCATAAGTCATGTTCTATTGACTTGACGAATAGAATTTGAAGTTACTTATAGGTTTGAATTAGAATTTTGTTTGTACTGAGAATTGAACCCAGACCTTGTACATATCAGGAGTCACTCTTTCACAGAGCCACATTCTCAATCTTCTTTTATGTTATAGTTTGGGAGAGGCTTTTCTTTGTTTCTCAGGGCAGTTTTGAAGTGACTCTGGTCAGTCATGCCTTCACTTGCTATCTCCTTGCCTCTGCCTCATGAGTAGGTGTGGTGACAGACCTGTGCCACCAAGCATAGTTGAATATGAGGAAGTTAATTAAATCCTTAGAGTGTGACTAACCTCCATACCCAGCGTTAAATCGATGACACATTCAGCTCTCCATTTTCATTTTTATAGTCATATTTTTTTCTGTTTCTTGAAATATTTTCATTTGCTTTTATCATCTTTTCCTCTAATGTCTTTGGTCTATTTTTTTTTCATAGTGCTGTATGGAGTGTGAGCTTTGTCTGCCTTTAATTAAGTGGCTGTGTTTGCTCATCACACGGTAATGGACTCCTTGGACACAGCAAGTTCAAATATCATATGCCACATTTACTCTGCAAAGGTGGAGAAGAAGAGGACTGCAACTCTAGCCGATGTGCAACTTTAAATTTTATATGGTTTTATTATCTATCTATCTTTATATATCATTTCTTTCTATGTGTTTATGCATACATATATGCATTTATATACACATATATACATGTGTAGTGTGTGTCTAAAATACTATTGCACATGGAATCAATGCACTAATTTTTATGAGACATTTTACACTATCTCTTGTTAACTTTTCAAAACCAAATGTACAGTTTAAACTCAGAGAATATGACAACTCACATTCCACACTGTACATCCACTACAGCTATCTAAGTTTGAGGACTACCATCATGAACAAGTACAATCTTGGAGTGTAGGAAGCAAGACTTCCAAACATCAAATTGTGTTGTTTTCAACAATTTTCGCTCATATAAACCCTCCTCTTTCTCGCTAATTAGACTCCTGGAGCTCCACCCGGGGCCTAGCCATGGATCTCTGCATCCAGATCCCTCAGTCCTTGAATGGGGTTTCTAGCACAAATATTAGGGTGTTTGGCCATCCCATCACCAGAGTAGGTCAGTTCAGGCTGTCTCTTGACCATCGCCAGCAGTCTTTTGTGGGGGTATCTTTGTGGATTTCTGTGGGCTTCTCTAGTACTTTGCTTCTTCCTATTCTCATGTGGTCTTCATTTACCATGGTCTCCTATTCTTTATTCTCCCTCTCTGTTCTTGATCCAGCTGGGATCTCCCGCTCCTCCAAGCTCTCTTTCCCTCGACCCTCGACCTTCATTACCTCCACTCATGTCCAGGTTGTTCATGTAGATCTCATCCATTTCTCCATCATTGGGCGATCCCCGTGTTTTTCTTGGGGTTCTGTTTTCCAGGTAGCCTCACTGGTGATGTGAGTAGCAGTCCAGTCATCCTTGTTCCATATCTAGTATCCTCCTATGAGTGAGTACATACCATGTTTGTCTTTCTGAGTCTGGGTTACCTCACTCAGGATGATTTTTTCTAGATCCATCCATTTGCCTGCAAACCTCATGATGTCATTATTTTTCTCTGCTGAGCAGTATTCCATTGTTCATATGTACCACATTTTATTTATCCATTCTTCAGTTGAAGGGCATCTAGGTTGTTTCCAGGTTTTGGCTATTATAAACAATGCTGATATGAACATAGCTGAGCAAGTGCTCTTGTGGTATGACTGAGCATTTCTTGGGTATATGCCCAAGAATGGTATAGCTGGATCTTGGGGGAGATTGATTCCCAATTTTCTAAGAAAGGGCCATATTGATTTCCAAAGTGGTTGTACAAGCTTGCATTCCCACCAGCAGTAGAGGAGAGTTCCCCTAGCTCCACATCCTCTCCAGCATAAAGTGTCTTCAGTGTTTTTGATCTTAGCCATTCTGACAGGCATAAGGTGGTATCTCAGAGACACATAGCCAAATAAATGGAAACACATGAACTATGAACCAATGGCTGAGGGGCTCCCAACTGGATCAGGCCCTCTGAATAGGTGAAACAGTTGATTGGCTTGATCTGTTTGTTAGGCATCCAGGCAGTGGGACCAGGTCCTGTGCTCGTTGCATGAGTTGGCTGTTTGAAACCTGGGGCTTATGCAGGGTCGCTAGGCTCAGTCTGGGAGGAGGGGACTGGACCTGCCTGGACTGAATCTACCAGGTTGATCTAAGTCCTGGGGGAGGCTTTGCCCTGGAGGAGGTGGAGTGGGGGGTGGGCTGGGCGGAAGGGAGGGGCAGGAGGGAAGGGTGGCGGGAGGGGAGAGAACAAGGGAATCCATGTTGATGTGTAGAACTGAATTGTATTGTAAAATAAAATAAAAAGAATTGTGTTTTTATTTGGACAACAGAAGACTTAGCTCTCATCACGGAGTTTGGTAGTCATTTAGAAATATTTTCAAGCTTTTCCCCCATGGTGCTTGCTTGTATGCAAGAAGTTACCCAATAAAGCTGTTTTGGGTTTTTGAGTAATCTTCTCACACCAGGTTCTTTTCCTTCCTTGCTCTGTAGCTGAAGTCACCTTCTGGCATTGATTTTGACAGCCTCTTAGCACCTCATCATTATGTGCCAACTTCAAATTCAGGCATGATGCAAATTGCTTTAGCCCAACAGAGGCGTGAAATGCACCATTTAAAGCAACCTATGGAAAACTGATCAATGTCAGATAATATTCCTGTGTGTGTGTGTGTGTGTGTGTGTGTGTGTGTGTGTGTGTGTGTATGTGTGTAGGTTGGAGAAGGGTGTCAGGGGTCCTTCTTCGGTCATTCTCTACATATGTTTTGAGACTGAATTTTTAGTGAATGTGAAATTCATTGTTTCAGCTAGATTGAGTGGCCAATGAGTTTCAGGTATACTCTTGTCTTGCAGACAGGCACCGTCATGACTATCTTTCGTATGGATTCTGGGGATCCAAGCTGAGATCCTCACACTTTCACACAGACATCTTTTTTACCTACAGAGCCATCTCTCTAGCCCAACATTAGAGAATTTCAACAGGGAGAATACTAATGAGAAAGATGCCTCCAATGCTGCCAATGATAATAAAGATGTGACAAGTTTACACACACTAAGTGCTATCAGGCCATATACTAATGGATATCCTGGGCTTCCCTGTTTTTATTTTGAATCTGTAATTTTAATATTTTACATGCTAGGAACAGAAGCTGTAAGTAGCTTTTCCGAGGTCAGAGATGTAAAGTAGGTTAGACCTCTGAACTTACTGTACATGTTCCCAACTGAAGGGCGTACCATTCAGCTTTCCATTTCTGTGCCAAAATGCCTGCCATAGTCACCTTGAAAAGAAGAAAGGTTTGTGTTTGCTGAGTGTTAGATATTTCAGAGTGCTTCAGGAAAAGCCAAATTAGGAAATAAGAAACCTAAAGGGGTATGATCCAGGAATC